>NC_136070.1:909237556-909512556 GCF_964261635.1 Lissotriton helveticus | reverse complement strand
ACATCACAAAAGCAGCTGTGTGACCCACCACCTCACTCTCGGCCACTATCTCTGCACTCACAGACCCAACAAAAACTGCCTTCTAAGCCTGTTGGAGGAGGATAATGATATAGACGAACACTATTGTTATTCCAATACTCCACCTATTACAAGACCAAAGGATACCACTTGCTCTTCCAGAAAACAAACTCACACAGCCACCATAATACAGTCTTTAAACTGTACTAATAAATCCCGTTGTAAGAACAAGTGCTACATCTGACCCACTCGCAAACATACAACCTGACTTGCTCTTCATAACTGAAACATGGTTAGCGGATCAAATGGCACCATTATTGCATGAAGATGTTCCTCCAGGCTATCACTCTCTCTCATAAACGCACAGGCAAAAGAAGAGTCTGACAAGGGTTTCTATTCAAGGGAAAATTTATTCTCACCAAAGCTGGGGAGATTTCCATACAAGGATGTGAGACCCTCATCACCAGATGCAACACTACACCAACTTTCTCCTGTAACTTCCTTCTCCTTTAAAGACCACCGCCTAGCAAGGCAACCACCGCCTAGCAAGGCAACATTCCCAGACACAATTTCTAACCTTCTGAGTCTACACTCCAACCTATGCATCCTAGGTGACATAAACATATGATTTGATAAACCTAATATGACCCATTTCAGAACTATCATCACTAACGTAGACATACTGAACCTACTAAGTATCATCCTCAAACCCACACACATTGTTGGACGCATCCTAAATGCTACGTAAACAAATGATGGACGGAATGCTGAATAAACATTCACCCCCAGTCAAGAGATCTGGGTTAAATCCATCGCTCTTTTGCTCACTATTCCACCCCAGTTTACACCCAGCCATATGCAAATCAGTCTTGACCCTGTGCCTCATGGGAACAGTCCAGACCGAACTGCCAAGCCAGGTCCTCCCTGGACCAGAAACAAGCATCCTGGGACTGGTTTCTGGGTTTTACCCTTCGTCAGCCAGGCTTTTTGCATTGGACACATCCTAAATGGCATTTTCGCCAATCCAGAATTAGTCATTTTCCAAAGGATTACTCCAGTCACGTGGTTAACCCACCATCCGGTAGCTTTCCAACACAAGATACCTTAACTCTCCACACCTAAAGCCACCTTATCAATAAGTACATATCAACCTTAGAACAAACTGAATTTTGAGTACTAAGAAACACAACTAACATCAAACACAGATCTGGACTCAATAAGTTCAGATAAAAAACTCTTGAGTAGCTCTATGAAGCTTTTGATGTCCCAATTCCACTAAAAATAAGAACACATGCCATATGAAAACAAGCATGTTGAATGAATGCAGAACTAAAAAAGATACAACAAATTGCAAACATGTAACGCACCCGACTCAAAACAAATAACACTTCAGACAAACATCGACCTACACAAGCACAACAGAATATATAAGTCCTCTATCAAAGCTAAAAGAAGATACAATTCAAACAAAATTCATAATACAAAATGTTCAAATAAAGAATTAAAAAAAATTCTCACCAAATTTCGTAAACCCAAATGTACGGCATGATACTATCCTATTTCCCAAGATATTACTGCCCTTTTCCAACAGTTCCCTCCACGGATAAGTTAACCAGCCTCTGAAAGTCCTTCAAGCAAATGTCAGAGTCTAAATTTATGGATCTAATCAAAACAAGCAGGCCAGCCATTGCCCCTCTGACCCTTATCCACCACAAATCCTCAGGAATATCCTTTTATCAACCTCTGCTACCACCCCAGTCAGAACAATCAGACCAATTGCAAACAGACCATTCCTTGGCAAACTAATAGAAAGAACAGCATTCACCCAGATGGCTCAATTTATTGAAGATAACGCCATACTTTCCAACTTGTTTAGGAAGAGCCACAGAATCTGTTCTAATCGCCATCTGGGATCACATTAAAAACACAGTAGACCAGAATGGGGTCGCTTCACTACTTCTCTTGGAACTTTCAGCAGCCTTTGACACAGTTGATCATGACACTCTAATCCAGACTCTGAATTCGCACTAGATGGACCTGCACTTTACAGGATCACATCCTACCTTCAAACAGAACAAATGTCATCCATACGCCCCCTTTCTCATTCAAACCCTACGTCATAAATGGAGGAGTCTCTCAATGCTCTATCATCTCACCCATGCTTTTTAACATCTACATGAAGTCATCACTGGCAATGATCAATGGGTTTCAGCTCACCTGCTATAACTGCAAGATGGCAAACAATTACTTATTGAACTGGAAAGCCCCAAAGACATTGAAAACTCCAAAAAATCTTCTATTGTCTCCAGTGTTCCCTCTAATTTTTTTCCTCTGTGTGCGGCAGTGGAGGGTCTCTGTGCGCTGCAACCATGGCTATGTGCGCCAGGAACCGAACCTCGCGTGTCTGCGGCGCCAAATGCCACTCGTTTTTGGTGCCCTCCTGCCCTCTGTCCCACTCGTTTTTGGTGCCCTCTGTCCCACTCGTTTTTGGTGCCCTCCTGCCCTCCGTCCCACTCGCTTTTGGTGCCCTTCTGCCCTCTACCTCACTCGTTTTTGGTGCCCTTCTGCCCTCTGTCCCACTCGTTGTTGTGCCTTTATGCCCTCTGTCCCACTCATTTTTGGTGCCCTTCTGCCCTCTGTCCCATTGTTTTTGGTGCCCTTCTGCCCCACTCGTTTTTGGTGCCCTTCTGCCCCACTCGTTTTTGGTGCCCCTCTGCCCTCTGTCCCATCGTTTTTTGGTGCCCTTCTGCCCTCTGCCCCACTCGTTTTTGGTGCCCTCCTGCCCTCTGCCCCACTCGTTTTTGGTGCCCTTCTGCCCTCTGCCCCACTCGTTTTTGGTGCCCTCCTGCCCTCTGTCCCACTCGTTTTTGTGCCTTTCTGTCCTGTGTCCCACTCGTTTTTGTGCCTTCCTGTCTCGTTTTTGTGCCTTTATGTCCTGTGTCCCACTCGTTTTTGTGCCTTTATGCCCTCTTGCCTTCTGTTCCGCTCGTTTCCCCAACAGCGGTGGCCTTTTGTTTAAATATTGCTGACAATCAGAGCCCCTTCACGGGCTCCGATTAACAGCAATACTTAAACAAAATGCCACAGTCTGCCCCGCGCTTTACTAACAAAAGCGTAGACACTTTCCAAACACAGCGTGTGCTAAAGTACACGCTGTGTTTGGAAAGTGTCTACGCTTTTGTTAGTAAAGCGCGGGGCAGACTGTGGCATTTTGTTTAAGTATTGCTGTTAATCGGAGCCCGTGAAGGGGCTCGGATTGTCAGCAATATTTAAACAAAAGGCCACAGTCTGCAACGCAGCCGCAAACACCATAAACGCCATAATCCCCACAATCCCCACCAGCCCCCCCCCCCCCTGCCTCCTTACCTGCACTCCGCACTCCGCACTCGTCATGCCCGCCGCCACCACTGGAAAAGTGCCTCATGTTCGCGCCGCTCGCTTTTTAAAAACGGCAGGCGGCGCGACTCTCTAGCGACGTCCTGTGTGCGCGCTCCACGCTAGGTGGTGCGCGCTGACGTCAGGGAAGGTGCGTGCGCGCGGGCTAGAGGGAACAGTGATTGTCTCTGAGTAGTTGATCAGTGTATGAGATGGCGCCATCTCAAATTGAATGCTTCCAAAACTGAAATACACACCTGTGGTGATTGGAAAAACGGTGACTCACTCTGCCTGGCCTGACGATCTGGGGCCACCTCCTAAAGTATTCAAGGAAGTAAGAAACCTTGAAGTTACGAAGTGGCTAGCTTTGCAAGATTGAGCTTCATTACTATGAAAACTCTGCGACTCATCTTCCCCCACCCAAGATTTCCACACAAGGTCCAAGCTATTTTCTCTTTTGTACTGTCTAAACTTGAATATGTCAATGACCTTCACCATGGATCACCTATATCAACTATTAAGACTACAACAAATTCAAAGCTCTGCTGCCAGGCTACTCCTACTTATAAAGCAACATGCCAGATCTCTCCTGCTTTAAGGACCCTACATTGGTTACCGGTTGCTAGAAGATCCACTTTCAAGCGGTTTTTGTATCACCCACAAAGCAATACATGGAACAGAAAGACTTCATCAGAAAGAAAGTCACAAAATACATACAGCAAAGAAACCTCCATTCCAGCACACACAAAAAAATCTAGGGGTGGAAATCTTTCTCTGTTCAAGGACCCAAACTATGGCATTCATTACCCCCAAACATAAGATCCACAGATAACCATCTTCTCTTCAGAAGATTACTCAAGAGCTGGCTCTTCCCTTCATAACCCCCCCACCCCACAATATTCAAAATACAAATGTACCACAGTAGTGTTTACAAGACACCAATGGTACATATGTGTTTTAAAACTTTTAAACTTGATTATGTGCATGTATTCCGGTATGAGCAGCTCTTTGTACAAATATTCATTATGTTAATACAAATAGATGAACTCTTATATTTATGCTTAACAAATGTATATATTGTGATTAAAATAAATACACCTTATATTTATGCTTAATGCATAAAGATCATTACATAAATAACATGTTTTTTGACTACATGCTTATGGATTTCGATTTATGATCACTCTTATCACAACATATAAATAGAATTACACAGAAAGTATGAGTAAATGTTTGATATACTTATCACTTAAAAATCATTAATATATAAATCTAAATCAATAGGTAGATTGATACATTAATAACATATAAGGTGATGAGGTATGCTTCTGGATTTACTCTCCTAGAACAATACATCTGTCCTAATGTGTGAACTTGATTATAGTAATTGTATCTGTAAGTGCTTCATCATTGAAATATTGGGTGATAGATATAAAAACAAAAACTTAATTTACGGTAAAAACAGGAAGCCTGAGTTTGTAAATATTTATCCATGCATGCACATATCGCATTTATCCAGTACAATGTTATATCTCGTGATTTTTTTCCCTGCATGTGTATCATGTTAAAATCTCTATGTATGTATATCTCTTATGTGGTCATGATCTACATATTTATATATTTTCCTCCCACTGCAGAGAGAAACAAATGAGCTAATCTCCTTAAGACTTATCAAATCACCACTCTGACTAATGCTATTCCTCTTCCAAAATATTCTCTACATCCACTCTGACTCATCCCAAACCTCTTTTACAACTATGAACTCCCAAGCAACTCTTTCCAACCCTTTCGCTCCTCTACTGTTCCTTTATCTTATTCATTCAACTAGCAGGCTCTCTGACTCATTCTAGACCTCATTTACTGATATGAACTCCCCAAAAATTATTTCTAAACTCTTCCTTCCTCTATCCATCCTCTAACCTGTTCAACCAGCTGAGAGACTCACGTGCCCACCACTCCCAATAACAATTTATATTTCCTCCTAATAATCCACCTTGGGTTCCTCAGTAGCGTGCTACTCGTCAAAAAACGCCTCAGCACCTCATCTGGGGTACTAAGCGCTATACAAATACATTACGTTCAAGGGCACAGACGGGGTTAAGGAAGAAACTGTTGTCAGTGTGCAGGAGTGATAAAAAGCTCGTCTTGCCAATGTGAAGCCACCCGCCACCACCTAGCAACACGCATTAGCATGGCTGTTACATATTTTAGAACTAGTCTGACGCATGCAGATATTGTGAAGGTGAGGAATCTGCAGTTGGGTAGAGTATGCAAAAAGAGTGTTATTGAAGGTAAGTAACTTGTTTTTGGTCAGTAGTGAATCGTTCAAAGACACTGCCTTAGAAAAATAGTCCAATATACATTTTGCATTCGTAGAAAAACGGTTGCAGCAGACGATGTAAGCAAGATAGTCTTGTGGTGGTAGAGTTCTGTGGAGGACAAGGAAATGGAACTTAGTTAAGTTTTGCAAGATGCTTAATGAGTACTTTAATATTCTAGCAGCATATGGCTATACAAGGTGACGTGCTACAGCATCTGAATTTGGTGGGTACAAAGCATCAGCCTCATCTGATTAGATTTTTGGGAGTTACTAACTTTATTTGGTTTTAAAAGAATATTTTAACTCGAGGAATTGCCTGATGGCTACACTTGAAAATGTGGCCTTTATGTAACCTCACTGCACTTAAATGGAGGTTAACTTTAGAAAACATTAATTTTATTTGAAAGGATTGTATATTTCATGAATATTCCCATGGAAATAGAAAGTGTGTACTCTGCAATGTGTGCTTGTTTGACAGTGAAGTTCTTGTGATGTGAATAAAACAAATGAACATTTCCGCTTTTAATTTTGCACGCTTTATATTTTGTTAGCTGGCAGTACAGAAGTATGAAGAAATGTTTCCGGCATTCTCAGATTCCCGGGAGTGCAAGCTGGTAAAAGTAAGGCCAGTTTCTGTATTTCTACTCTGACTGGAAGAAATGTTTGTCCCGTAAAGGAAATAAAGTCCATTCTTTTGAAACAATGGGATCTTCTTTGCAGAAAGAACACATGAACCCTTTCAGCAGCAACTGGCAGTGTAAAACTGCATAACAACTACCACGAGAACCAGAACAGATATGTAGGGTAGTTTAGGGATGTTTGAGGAGCGACAGGTTAGTGGAAACTGTAAGGAAAAAATGTAAGGAATTTAATCATGACTACAGGAGGGTACAAGGTGGGAATATATATATTGTTTAGTGCATGTCATTAGAAAAGGGTGTGGGAAATGTCCTGCCAACTTGACATTTGCACCTAATAATGTCCATAATGACGTTTTTTTCTTCTTTTTTCCCACAGAAATTATTGGAAGCTCATGAAGAACAGAGCATTGACAGCTACACAGATTCTGTAAGTGTTCTGTGTTACCCGATAAGTAATTACGTTGTCGATCTCTTAACTGGTGAGGTTAGAAGAGACTATGAATGCTACTTGCAGCAGCGCATGATTATCCCTGATAACCAGTTGTGTAAGAGCTAGTGAAACACTCTATGTAAGCCTCTTTGAAAACCAGTGAGTGTTTGTTGTCTTAAAGCATTACATCCATCATGAACATAGAGAACAGCTTTTATAGTACTTTAACATACTCTGCCCCCTAGTTTGTATGTTCAGTAATGCTTTTAATGGCTCATTTATGATTAGTTCTTTATAATACCTTCACATCGTAGTGTTCTCAGCAGGGATGCTGCTTGGATTCGTATGTTTAGAATCTTTCCAAAGGTGGGGAGAGTCCAGTAACATACCTTGCAACGCTTTATTTTAGAGCACATCACTACCTGCAGCATTTGTTATTTTGTACAAATACATTGCCATGTGCCACGCATACTCTGCCCTTTCAAGAAGTGGCCTACACACTCCAAAGTTTGGTCCTAAAATTCAGTGCACCAAATATTTTTTTTGTACCCAGCGTACCTTCAAATTAGGGCCTTTTCAGCCGTATTTCAACTTCCTTCCAATTATCATTTTGTTTTCCTGCAGAGCTTTTGTTCTCCTGCAGAGCTAGCTTTTGCTCCTAAAGGATTAAAGGGTAGTTGTTAATTATTATTGTTTCTTTTGTATAACTCTCTGACAAGAATCATTGATTCCTTCCTCTAGTTGTCCTAATTACTTCAGGCTAAAGCATTTGGCGTTTTTAAAAAATATATATTTTTATTAACAAAGCAAGCAGGGCAATTATACATACATAAGAAAGGATATGCATCAGGTGGATCACGTGAGTAAAGCAACCTTGATCATTGTCACAAGCAAATAAAAAGACACAGGCACTGAGACATCAATATTACTATTCTTAACGTTCACAGTCAGTGTTATTCTGAGGCACCGATGTCACCACGAAACTTATTCCAGGCCCCCCAGATTTTCTCCCATTTCTTGGGGCACCCACGGTGGATGAATACCGACTTCTCAGCCACCATCATTTCATCCATATCCTTGCACCACTTACGGAGGGTCGGCAGTGTTTCAGAGCCCCACAATAAAGCAATATTACGTTTTGCCACCACCATGCCCAACATTACCCAATCTTGCTGTTGATGGTTTAAGTCGTTCGGTTCCCATATGTTCAACAAACAACGACGGGGCTCGGGCACCAGGGAAATGTCTATAGTCTGGGAAATTGTGCGCATGACTGCCGTCCAAAATGCTGCTATGTGTTTACAGTCCCATATAGTATGGTAGAACGTCCCTTCGTCTCCACAATGTCGTAAGCAATATTTATGTGAGGTGGGTCCAATCTTAAATAGCATCGTTCTAGTGTAGTACGTGCGGTGTAGTATTTTAAGTTGAACCAGCTTGAGTCTAGAGGGTTTGGCGGTCTCTCGGGGGGAGGAAAGGGCCTCTTGCCATTCAGAATCGTCAAAATCGCCCACGTCTCTGGACCAGTTCTGTCTTAGTGCGGACGTCCCGTCAGGAAGGTTGTTTATCAATTTCCGGTATGTCAACGAGGTGGCCCTGTCTGGCATATGTTCTGTCAGAAGCCTATCTTCTAGAGGGGAGAAATCCTGCAATTCATCATCTTCAGGTATGACCGACTGGAGTGCATGTCTGATTTGGAGGTATCGGAACCTCTGTCTGTGTCATTTCGTGATGTGTTTGAAGGTGGGAGAAGTCCACCATCTTCCCTCTCTTCCAGAGGTCACCCACCACTGAGATACCTATGTTATCCCAGTTCCGGAATCCCGCACTGTTGCAAAGGAAACCCAGCTTGTAGGAGTCCCAGAGTGGTGTCATTAGTGTGATCGTCCCAGAACATTTAAGACGCTTATTTGCCTTATACCAAAGCTGAACCGAGTGTCGCGGGGGCCCGAGTAGGTCTGAGGGTACACGGCAGCTATAAAGGTTACCCAACAGTCCTTTACTCTCCAAGCAGTGTCTATCCGCCAGATATGCCGGGTCGGTCTGTGGGGCATGTAACCAGTAATTTATCTGTTTAAGATGGGCCGCCCAGTAATATAATTCCAAATCAGGAAGCGCTATTCACCCATCATACCAACTCTTTGTCAGCTTAGCCTGCGTGATACGAGGAGGCCTCCCATCCCATAAGAGATTTGAAACAGTAGTAGCAATGGTTCTAAAATAAGAGTCTGGGACTAAAAATGGCGTGTTCTCAAGGACATATAAAAATCGCGGAAGCGCCATCATTGTGTATAGGGCCGCCTTACCCAACAGTGTAAGCGGGAGAGTCCGCCACACCTTGACGTAACGTTTAAAGTGTTCCAGATGGGGGTTAAGATTTAAAGCGGAAAATTCGGTGGAATCAGACGTGATATAGATACCGAGGTATCTAAACGCCGTCTCGGTAATGCGCAAGGGGCAGCCCACGGGTAGAATAGGTGGAGGACCAATCAGTACATGAAGAACAGATTTGGACCAGTTTATTGTATAGCCCAACACCCTACCGAATTTTTCACAGACGTTCAACAATTCTAGGATGGATTTCCTGGGGGTAGTGAAGTATAGCAAAATATCATCCGCATATAAGGATATGCGGTCCTCCCATGTATCGGTCCAGGAAAGTCCCTTGATGGAGGGCTCCCATCTGATCCAGATGGCAAGTGGCTCCAGGATCAGCGCGAAGAGCAGCGGAGACAGTGGACACCCCTCTCGCGTACCTCAACCAAGCGGGAAGTCTCGGGAGATACATCCATTAGCCGCCACGTGTGCCAGAGGCTTGCTGTAAAAGAGGTGAACCCAAGCGCAGAATTTTGGGCCAAAGCCCATGTGGCGGAATACCGCAAACAGGTATGCCCATTCCACGGTATCAAACGCCATAGTGGCGTCTAAGGAGAGTAGGACTGCTGGCTCCTGAATATATTGTGTGCGCGCCAGAACCGCATAGAGTCGCCGTAAATTAAGTGCAGTGTGGCATAAACCCAGACTGGTCCGGATGCACTAAGGAGGAGAGGTGAGGGGTAAGCCGTATCGCTAGCAGTTTGGCTAGGATTTTGGGCTCTGCATTTATCAGAGAGATGGGGCGATAAGATGCACAATCTGTCTCCGGTCTACCGGGTTTGTGGATCGCAACTATGGTGGCGAACCGTTGGTCCCTTGGCAGCTCTCCAGCTTCGAGACTATGAAGAAACATTTCAAGCATGAAGGGAGCAGAGATCTGTGCAGTCTGTTTATGCAGTTCTACCGGGAGTCCGTTAGGGCCCTGCGCCTTACCCGACGCAAGTGAGTAGGTCACAGCCTGAAGTTCTTCTATGGTAATGTCCGCCTCTAACAGGAGCGCCGCCCGAGGGGAAAGTTGAGGGATAGTCAAATCCTTGATATAGTCATATGCCTCTGCAGACGTGTAGGTCGCTCGAGGGGCATATAATTGTTCGTAATGATCGGCCAGGATTTCCACTATACCATCCGGCTCAGAGACCAAGGAGCCTGTGGGAGAAAGCAGCTGCTTTATAACCCTATTCGCTCTTTCTTTCTTATCAAGCCAGGCTAGCATCTTACCCGCTTTATCTCCTAGTTCGTAAATCCTATGCCTAGTTGTCTGGAGGCGCGTTAACATAGCTTCCTTGTGACACGTCACATAAGCTGTTTGCTTAAGGTGGACCTCCCGGTTGATTTCAGGTGAAGGGTGTGCCGCCTGCTTTGATAGTGCGGCGGCGAATTCCTTTTCCAGGTTGTCTAATTCCGCCCTTTGTGTCCTTTGCATTTGGCGTTTTTGCATCTGAAATTGAGAATAACGATCCATATGTAATACAGGCATGTATGTAACACCAGATGTACCAAAGGACATGGCAAGAGAGATTGATGAAAGTCTTTTCTGGTGGTGTTAGACATATTTTCAACACATTTCCAACACTCAGAACAGAGTTCATCTGAGAGGTTTTGCAAACCATGAAGAAAAATAGACTCTTGCCTCAGAGCGGAGAAACACATATTTAATTTCACAGTGATAAGAGTATCTTTGTCACAGGATCACGACGCATGGAACTGAACTAAAGTTTTTGCCATACAAAGTGTGCCTAATCCTACTAATAAAGATGAGTTGATCAAATTTTTTATGAATAAAGGAATATTACAATACATTTATAGCACAGTATGCAGAGAAGAGAAGAACGAGTTGCTTACCTTCGGTAACAAAGTATCTGGTAGAGACACAGTCTAGCCGCATATTCCTTTACTTAGAATATCCCCAGGCGTCGCACTGGATCCGGAGAGTCTTCAGCAGTGCAGGCGTCAGACTGGACCCGAAGAATCTTCAGCAGTACCTCTGCGTGCCGGGGTACGGCGTTGCATGGCTCCGTACTGACGTTGTCCACGGATATGATGTCAATGGAGCCATATAAGTCCCTCCCAGCGCGCTGACATCAGTTTTCTAATGTGAAGCTTTTCCGCGCCACAACGCGGAGCCATTACCAAAACCGTGAGAGTGTGGGAACTTTGTGCTAAAAATGATCCAAAATCTTCGAAACAACAATGACAAGAAATCATAGAATGATGAGAAATATCACCATGTATATCAATGAAAGAGTACTTTATACTGTAAGGGGCTGAAGGCGGGTAGCAGAGTACTCTCTCCTAGAACAGTTTTGCAGAAGCGAAGAGCCATGCCTTCCTATGAGGGAATACAGCATTGGAGATGAATGACATGGCAAACGATAGGCATTCTGCAATCACAGAATGTAACTGTTAGTGGCAACAGAACTGGAACAACATGACTCATGGTAACTGACCACATTTCTGCAACAACAGAGAATGTGCAATCATACACCCCATAAATTACCTATTGATTGTAGCACAGTCAAATATGCCGCAAATAATTGACCCCATATAGTCAAGGATACCCCAAGTAATGATTATAAAATAGAGGGTGGAAGGGAGGGTATAGTAATATGAACAAGCCCCACACTGGAAGAACCAGGGTGGAGGAGCACGGAAGGATATTGAACCCACCATCCAATTTCGAGAATGGATGGAGAAGCAACAGATAAAACAGCATTAGACATCCTACCCCGGAGGGAGGTGAGGCAGACCATCTGGCAGGAAGACAAAGGCCACCTGGAAGGAGGCAAGTAGGTAGAATCCACTCTGAAAAGGCCCTTGCAGAACGGAGGCCGATGGATGGGCGTTAGGGAATCTGCGGCTAGACTGTGTCTCTACCAGATACATATTCACCGAAGGTAAGTAACTCGTTCATCTGATAGAGACATCTAGCCGCAGATTCCTTAACTTAGAATAGATACCAAAGCTATACGCCATTGGAGGAGGGTCTGCTCCTGAAAACCACCAAGTTCCAAAGAGAACTCATCCGTCGATAACATTGCCCAAAACACAGTGGGGAGAGCAATGCCAGTGTGGCTGACACCACACCCATTAAGCGCCGTAAGGGAGCATTAACAAGGGGAGGCAAAGGCACCACAATCCATCAGAGGACAGTACGAGGCCTCTCTCGTCCAGACAGGGACAGAAGGGAAGCACATAACCAGATCGGCCAGTGTATAATGGAAGAAATTCCTCAAACTTATACAAGAAGAAGTTAAACCGAGCACAGGTCCCATGGATGCGAAAGAGACAAACTCCCTCAGAAGGAACAAAACAGTATGACCGAGTCAGAGCATACAAACGGAGCATGCACAACAGTGGATGTCAAAAATAACATGCGGAGGGACACGTCACCATGCAGAGATACACTGAACTATGACTACCAGGAGATACATGTATGTGGATGACAGGGATACACATAAGCAGACAGTGTGGACCGTGAGAACTGCACCACAGGAATGCAAAATCCCAATGAAATGTAGCATCAATAGCACGTTTGCGTCGGCAAAAATAGACGAGCGCATCACCAAGTAGTGAACCGGCCAACCGTACCCAGAGGTACAATGGTTAATGGATACTGGCCAGGTCGGGCACACACACATAAGGCTCGCTCCCGGGAGGGAGAAACGGGACTGGGACAAAAACCCAGATACCACAGCAAGCAAAAATAAAACTAGTATGCTTGCCCTCTCACTGGGTGGATATCCCATGAAATATATATATATATATATGAAAATATATTTATTGAAAGACAAGGGGAACTCCGAGTATGCCCTACATAATATTGGAGGTACCAACGGAAAAGACGTGTAACTATAACAGGATATAACACATGTCAAGTTACACTTCAAAAAGCAACATCATCAGCCCCGTCGGGGTAGGAACCCAGGTCTCCCATGTGACAGGCGGAGACTTGACCACCACACTAACGATGAAATTAGTTAGTAATACACATACATAGAATTCAGAAAATGTATGTATGTATGTATATGTATGTATATATATATATATATATATATATATATATATATATATATATATATATATATATATATATATATATATATATATATATATATTATATACAGATACTGCAGAAATGGCAGTGAGTATCCTGAAGAAGAATACTTCCACTGATAACAACAGGGGCCAGGAACAGGAGTACCTGAGCCCCCACACGGCAAGAAGCAGAGGGACTAGAGCCCCTGTCTTGGACATGCATAGGGAAAAAGGGCACAAATTATGCTGGCGTACACTCTACTGTTCATAGGCAAAAAGCAGACCGGGTCTGAGCCGCAAGAGAAGACCTAAACACGTCCCAACACCAGAGAATGAAGAGTAGACAATACCACAAGAATAGAACGCAGCCAAGACCGTGGTGCAAGGCATACTGCAGGCACCCCGTGGCTATGAACATACCCAGTGTTTACTCACACATCGTGTCCGCACAGAATACGGAAAGAAACCGCTCCGGAGCGGAACAGGACAACATGCCCACAAGGGACACTTGCTTACGTCTCAGACAGGCAATGTAGACAAAAAGAGCACAGCGAAAAGTTGAAAGAACACTCTGGGGTGAGCCAGGTGTGGCAGAAACCCAACAATACTCTGGAGCAGTTTGCCTCCACAGAGGCAGAAGAGGGCTACAGCCCAACCATAGACCACAACTCCTAAGCCCTGAGTGCCACACCAATCTTGATGGGTCTCATCAGAGGGGATGTCCTACGACAGTAGGAAGAGCGACGAAGGGAGAAGCCTACAGTTTGAACCATAGGATAATCCCCCAGAGGGACAGAAGATAACCATCCTAAGACCCTGCAGGATCCTTCGAAGCTTCCTGTGCAAGGAAGAGCAGCTATACAATAGCTAACTAATACCCCCCTTAGGATAAGTCTTATCCCCATAAAAAGCCATGGACACCTCTTGAGACTAGCTCGTAGACCGAGGACTCAAAAAGAAATGCAGAAACAGCTGGATAGCTGTACCAAATAAGGACAAAAACTGCTGATTAGCTGTACAGTCCATCCGGGAAATAACTTCTTGAACCCCATGACTGATACCAGAAAAAACTGTGACAATACTGCAACCAAACTAAAAGTTTGCAACAACTACTATAAACCACAGGATTTATGGAAACCCAGACATGAGACGTTGGACTGCTGAGTCAGGATTACTGTCAAAAAGGGAGACCCCATCAAAGGGCAAATCCTGAAGATGCTCCTGAACATTCGAAGGGACACTGCCATTGCGCAGGCAGGCATGGCAGCGCAGAGCAACTGACCTGGCCATAGCCCAAACCACAGAGTCCGTGGTGTCCATGACTCACTGAATGGAAAACTGTGTTAGTTCCCTGCCAAAATGAAGCAGCCGATCCAGGTCAGCCCGAGGGACCTCCGGTAGAGATGGAAGGAGACCCTTGACAGAGTCCCAAAGGGTAAAAGTGGCACATGCAAACATGCACGATGTGTTCAAGGACTGAAGGGCCGAGCTGGTGGATGCAAAGACATGGCGGCCACACAACTCCAACCAACGAGACTCTCTAGTGGGAGGAAGTAACTGAGGAGGGGAGTAAAGTAACGAGACAGAGGCAGCCTGGTCTACCAGCCCTTGAGCTCTAGGATGGAGGGACAAACAAACAGTGTAATCTGGAGCTAGGTGAAGACATGCAATAGCACGACCCACAATGCCTCCTGATGAGGGTCTCACCCAAGTCCCTAGTAGAATGTCATATAATGACCTGCCAAAAGGCAGCAAGGGCTCCACCTCCATGGCGCCCTGATGAAGTAGATCCAACAAGAGATCAAAAGGCAGAGAGATTGAGGGAGGCTGCATCAATAAGATATCCGCAGCTTTTCGAACCACTCTTGCAAACTCCGCTCTAGCCTCCGTGGCCATTCTAGGTGGCGACAATAAGCCATCTTTAGGGGACTGTTGTAGGCTGACCCGTCCACCAAAAGGCAGAGCCTCAGCAGCCCGAGGACCAGAAAAAGCCTGCCAATGCACCATGGGCACCTGTTCCGAGGAGGGCACCTCAGGGGCCTCATCTTCCACCAAAAGAGGAACAGCAGGGGATGGCTGGGTGTCGACCGAGGTTTGGACGGCGTTGCATCGACGATCACCGAAGAGGACTCGTCTGCCCGATGTTGGGCCGGCATCAACTTGACCTCCACCAAGATGGGAAACTGCAGGGAGGAATGGCTTCGAGTCTGAGTCGAGCTCCACCCTGCACCTGCATCCAGCGCAGGGAGCCCCAATGGGCTGTGCGGTGACGCCACAGGAGGGCCTGATGTCCCTCCTGGCCGTGTCCCGATGTTGCAGCGACTCTGGAACCAGAGTCAGGATACCCGACTCCGAATGAAAACCTGCCAGCGAATTCCCGATCTGAGCCTCTACCCCCTCTGGTGTCCAAAGGCACACCAGGGAGAGGAGATGACCCAAAGATGGCCTGTAAAGCCTGAGAATAGGCTTCCATCTGGGATCTAGTCGCCCCAATACCAGGAAATGGTGGGTAGGTGGAGGTCAACTCCTGGGTGCCCGTGTCCGGTGAAGACTGGGAGCAGCTGGCCCTGGCATCACTATTATGGGAGGTCGAAGACCCCCGTGACTTCTTCCTGTGCTTACCTGCGTCAGGCGAGTGACATCCGCTGGAATGACTCCATGACCTGTCCCGAACAAAAGGCCCAGTTCGAGATGTAAACCGGCGACGCGAGGATTCCGAACGGGACTGCCGGGCGGACAGCAACTTCATCCAATGTTCCAGCAGGGACTTCGGCTTCTCACTCTCTCTCGCTCTCCCTCTCCCAAGCACCACATGCAGATCTCATGTGGATCCGTCGCCGGCATCTGCCGCGTACAGGTCTCACGCAACTTGAAGCCCTTAGACATCTCACACTGTTCCCAGACGCTAAAAGGCGTCAATAAGGCCGGAAAACAAAAATAGGCCAGAGGAACCGCTTCTCCTGGATCCGCGTTGGGACGTGGAAAAAAGGAAACTGACGTCAGCGCACCGGGAGGGACTTATATGGCTCTATTGACATCCTATCCGTGGACGACGTTGGGACAGAGCCAATGCGACACCACCCCTCGGCATGCAGAGCTACTGCTGAAGAGTCTTCGGATCGAGTCTGACACCTGGGGATATTCTACGCTAAGGAATCTGCGACTTGATGTCTCTATCAGATAGAAAATACCAGGTTTGCCCAAAAAAATTGTTGACTTCAAATGGTTTTGAGACGCAGTTTCACTTGATAATATACAACCTGAAAAATTCATCTGTTTACAGAGTTTCAAGCCAGGCGATAAAACCATTATAAGTGAAGGCAGCATGACCAGTCTTGGATCTGTGTTGCTACAAGGGTCTTGGTGCTTGGAAAGGGCCATGATATTCATATCAAGTGGGTTAAAAGGAGCAGAAAATATTCCATCCCACTCTACTGTACGCCATTCCAGTCTGCACTACTCCACTCTGCCACTTCACTGTACGCTACTGCACTATATGGTATTCCACTCTAAGCAACTCCACATTATTCCATTGTAGGCCACTCCACTGTATGCAACTCTATTCCACTCCAGTGTACTCCTCTATATAACGCCACTTTTCTACACTCTATGCCACTCTACTAGACTCTACTCCACTGTATACCCATACACTTCACCTTGCCAACGTGTACTTGACTCTATGGCCCTAAACACTGTTGTACAACACTCTACTCTGCAACGTCTTTCAACCTTGTACTACACAGCACTCAACTCTGTATGAGACACCGCTCCAATATATAACCGTTTCTTTACCTCTATGCTACGCCACTTCAATTACGCTACTCAACTCAACGCTAATCCACTACACCCTACTCCACTCTACGCCACTACAATGTACACCATTCCATTCTACATCGCTCCACTGTACGACACTCTCCTCCACTCAATATAACTCAACTCTGTAACTGTCTAGTACACTCTATAGCACTGTACGCCACTTTTCCATACTCTGACACATCACTCCACTGTATGACACCCCACTCCAATTGATAACAGTTTACTACCTATGGTATGCCACCACATCCCACTCTGACACACTGTATTACGTTGCTCTACTCAACTATACGAGACTTTCTACTGTACAACAATCCACTCTATGCAGCTCCACTCTTTGACACACTACTGCACTCTGCAACTCCACTCTTCAACACTTTACTACATTGTATGCCACCCCCTGACATTTTAATCCTGTCTATATCCCTCCACTCCACTGTACAGCACAGTACTGAACTGAATGCCACTGTACAACACTCTGTGGCACTCTACGATGCTGCAGTCCACTATACAACACTGTATGCAACTGTTTGTTTGCCCCTGCACCCCACTTTACTCCACTCTACTCTGACACAGTATTCCACTCTTCTTCTCTCCTCCACTGTACACCACCCCCACTACGCCACTATATATATGGGCCTAGTGGCTCAGTGGACTAATGCGTCCACTGAAGGGGCCTGTGTTCGACCTCATGGTCACAGGTTCAAATCCCTGCGGGTTCACTCAGGCTTTCATCCATCTGACGTTGATAAAATGATCACTATTAAGTAGGGTAACAATAAACATCTGTTATTCAGCACCAAGATACCTACAGGGGAACATGTACTTAACAAAAATACACATATGCCATTCTACTCTGACACTATGGCAATCCACTGTACAAAACTACTGTATACCAACCCACTCTAACCATCTTTACTAGACTGTATGCCACTTTACTCTTCTGTAGTCTACCATGCTTTCCAATACTGTATGAGACAACACTCTACTGTATAACATGGTACTCCAAATTATGACACTTTACTCTACTTTATGCCACGCTACGTCACTCCACTACTGCACTCCATGCCACTGTAGTCTACTATACGGCACTCCACTGAGACACAACACTCCACTCCACGCTACCCAACTCCACTCTACTACACTTTATCGCACTCTGCCGCTGTACAGACACTGCTCTACACCACTCCACTGTACCCAACTCCACCCTACAACACTGTACTACACTCTGACACTCTACTCAATGCCCATCCACTCTATGCCACATTACTACACTATAACTCAACGACACACCACTCTTCCTCTACGATACGCCACTCCATTATATAGCACTCCACTCTATGACACTTTCCTCCATTGTACTCCGACTCGTCACTCAGGGATACTCCACTCTGACACACTACATCACCCTAATCTACTCTAAAACACTCTACTCCTCTCTGACCGTCTGCAGCACCCTACTCTACTGTACGACACAGCAGTCCACTCTGCAACTCGCCACTCCGCTCTATGATACTTTACTCCACTATATGAAACACCATGCCACTACACAATATAACACTTTTTATACTGTTCGATACACCACTTCACTCTACAGTACTCCACTCTGACAACAGACTTTACAGCACACTTCTCCACTATATTGAACAAAACTCCACTCCACAGCAATTTGAAATTCAATGAAAAAACAAAGGTTAAGACTTATAATTAATAACGTTTTTTTACAAAATCTAAACTACACAAGCTTTATAAATTCTAAAGTTATAGCTTTTATTTGCAATCTATCCACCACCTGCAAATTATTATAATTAGCTCACCTCATCACACACCCTTTTCAACCTGTGAACCAGACAACACTTATTGCAACTAGCCACTCATGTGTTCTCACAAATAATGACTCTACAGTGGGATAGTACACTGTATGAAACTCTCTGCCACTCTACTGTACAACACTGCACTTGACAACATTGAAGTGTGCTACACTATTCTTCACTGAATTCAGCTCTACACCACTACGCTCTACAACACTCTACTACACTATGCCACACTAATCAGACACTCCACCTCACTCCATTTTGCGATTCTCCACTGTACAACACTTAACTCTTTTCCACACACCACTGCACTGTACAACACTCAGCTGCTCTGTATGAAACTCCATTCCACTGTACGAGCCATCACACCATTTCATTGTGTAACAATTTACTTCACTGTACTTTAATCTCCTCACGCTAATCCCCTTTTTCCACTCTACAAAACTCCACTCAGATCTACAACAATCTCCTGCAATGTACTGTATAGCACTCCACTTTACGTCACTCCAGTGAATGACACTCCACTCTGCGATTTGAAACATATTTTTATAAAAAAATAAGTGATTAACAATAAAAAAACAAAAGTTAAAGATAATTTATAGTTAGAAATACTTTATTCTTTCCATACAAGTCCAATTTAAACATTACAAATTGTAAAGTTATAATCATAACTTCAATTTATAATTTACGCTCCACCTCCAAATTACTATAAGTCGCGCACCTCCAAACAGTCATGCCACTTCACTCGCCACACTACATTAACTAGAACTCATGCCTTTTCCATGCACTGGTTATACCCTTACGTACTACAGAAATTCTGGCATGTGAATTCATAGCTATTTATAACTTCTCAAATTGCATCTGTCCCAACACACTGCATGGGAGAGTGGCGAGTTCCAGTTAGTGTTGTCTGATTAGCGACCCAAAAAAGAGTGTGTAATAAGGTGGTAAAATAAATATATATTGGAATGAAACGCGTAATGGCTGCCCCATCTAGTTGTACTATGGAGTGAATTGCAACAGAATAAAATTGAAGGATTTGCACTTTCGTGGTCTGTGCTCTTTGTTTGTGCCCTACGGGAAAGGGATTGCGAAGTTGAAGAGTTTTACTTCATATATATATATATATATATGTATATATGTGTGTGTATATATATATATATATATATATATATATATATATATTTATATATTTACACACAATACCATGTCAGGCTTAGAGTGACGAATAAAATATGCAAAATAGGAAACAGAGAACTCTGGGTAGTTCCCAAATTTAAGTGAAGAGCAGCTCCTATATAGAGCACCCTGCAACACCAGGGACACTCTGAATCTGCCCACCTCAAATGTATGTTTTTCTAGAAAAGCTTTTAAACATAGGATTAGCAAAGTGCCATCCACGTGGAGCTAGAAAGAAGCAGAGCCTTTTGCCATTTATTCAGCCAAATCTTTAAGCATAGGATTAGCAAAGTGCTATCCATGCTGAGCTCAGCACCTTGCTACCTCCCACAGGAGCGAACGCTGTGATTGGTCCCTGTCCAAAAATATTTTATATAAATATATATTTATTTTTTAAAAGCAAAAATAATTATGCTGCATGTTTTTGCTTTAAAGCGTAAAGAATGATGCCCCACTCAAGGAGTTCATTCACAAAAGTACTTTAATTGTACCACTAACACCAACCCGTTTCGACTGCGAAGTCTTGGTCATGGTTGGGTGAGTCCTACTTTAATTGCACTTATTTACAAACAACCCAATTTACCCATTATGAGGCATTATGGGATATGTGTTTTTTTACATTGCTTTAAAAAACTTTACTGACTTTCATTTTGTACAACAGATATTCCAAAGATATATTGTGAGCCATATTATACAGTTAATCAATAATTTCCATAAAAGGTTTTGATATTCTAATGAACATAACTGCATGTATATGTACAATTTAAATATTTGCCCTTGATAATGGGTACAGTTGTTGGCTAAGTGCCATGTTATTATTTTGTTTTGATCTGACCCAAATATGAAACCTATATGTATCAATTTGACATGTTCAAATAGTGTCCAACATATAAAATTCAAACAGAGAGGCTTCAGAATGAATCACACAGGAAAACAAGAGCAACAGCCCACCCGAGGCTTGAAACTGTAAGAAACAATGCCAGATAACCTAACCGGGAAAGTCAAAATCAAAAGATAAGGCTGATCTTGACCTACAGTAAAGAAAAAGATTAAATTATTAAAATCATGAATAAATATTGGAATATCATTAAAAAGATCCAGACTGTGTTAAATTCAAGGGAATGAAATGGATGTCTCTTTCCGCAAAGCATCTTCTTTGTAAGATAAATTAGTAAAAAGCCATTTTTCACAATCCAAGAATGAGTCCTGGATGACAGACTTTCAGAAAAGTTTCATGAAATGTGACAAATGTAAGGCATGCAAAATTGGGAGAAACATAAAACAACTCATTGATTTTAAAGACCGAATAATCATAAAATCACATGTGAAACCATTCATGTTGTATACATGATCGAATGTGACTACGGCCAGAAATACATGGGCAGCACCATCTGTCCATTAAAAAAAAGTATATTGGAACATATCAGAGCCGTACAAAACAAGGAAACTAACTATACCATGGCAAAACAGCTAGACACCCATGAAGGTTACACATGGCAAAAATACGAGATTCTGTGGCATAGCAAATGTTCCAAAACCAGAAAGAGGTGGTGACAAAGCACTTAAATTAAGACGCCTGGAGTCTTGTATGATAGTACGGTTCAGGGCCAAACAGCTGCAAGGCCTGGACACCGATGAAGAGTTGTATGTCCATCACTAATTCACATTGAATTTGCAGATAAATAGGCATAGTTGCTCCATATCACAGTATTTATTAAATTCATCAGCAACTAAGGAGGTTTTGGTCTACAGAAATGTCTACCTGTGCAAGATAGAATGAACGAGTGTCCCTCCTTTTACATGCAAGAAAATGTGATGCCATTATGATAATCGTAAACCATACAGAACATAGGAACTATTCCTACTACTTAGGACATAAGAAACTGTCCACTATGGACACATCCTCCAATTAGAGGCATTCCGCCAATACAGAGAGTATGTTGATAGATCAATTAGGCGTCATATGTGACACTATTTGAACATGTCAAATTGATACATATATATATGCTCCATTATTGGGTCCGATCCCAACAAAATTATCATATGGGACTTAGCCAACAACTTTACCCACTATCAAGGGCAAATATTAATTAAATTGTACATATATATGTAGTTATGTTCATTGGAATATCTAAACTTCTTATGCAAATTATTGATTATCTGTATAATAAGGCTCACAATATCTTTGAAATATCTGTTGTACAAAATGCAAGTCAGTAAAGTTTTTTTAAACCAATATAAAAAAAACACATATTCCAGAATGCCTCATAATGGGCAAATTGGGTTGTTTATATATAAGTCTATATATATATAAATATAAATATAATATAATAAAATAATATAAATATATATAAAAATATATATAAGTATATTATTTGTCACAAAGCAATTCATGGACAGGCCCCGGCCTATATAAAAGATAGGCTGGAAGTGTATGAACCTAGACGCGTCCTGCGATCCTCCAACTCTTTTCTGCTATCCTGCCCACGCTTTAAACTGGCAACTAAAGGTGGCAGATCCTTTTCAGTCCAAGCTCCTTCCATCTGGAACAAATTGCCGGAGGTGCTTCGTAGAGAACCTAATCTTCTCCGTTTTAGGAAATCCCTGAAGACCTTACTCTTCAAGGATGCGTTCACATCCCTGTAAGATTGACCGTTATTTTACATCCTTCCCTCTTGTTTCTTGTTGCTGTACTCGGTCAGAAGCGCTTTGAGACCTGTCGGTGAGTTGGCGCGATATAAAACCCAGATACAAATACAAATACAAATACAAGTGCAATTAAAATTGGACTCGCCCAACCGTGACCAAGACTTCACAGTCGAAACATATTGGTATTAGCAGAACAATTAAAGTACTTTTGTGAATGAACTCCTGGAGTGCATAATTCTTTTTGCTTTTAAAAATGATTACGGTTTGATTTCTCCTGACATGCCGTCACCAACTGGAATCCCATTTGTTGCTCCTCCAACAAGTTCCTTGGTTTATTGTCCACAAAGTTGCTTCTCACCAGTTTGTCTTTAAATGAGCGTACTTTCCGATAGCTTATAGTAGGTCTTGGTCCCAACATAGTCCCAACATAATCCCAATATCAGGGTCCTTTTTCAGTATGTTCCAGTATTCGTTCAGGATATTCACAATACGCAGTTTCTCCTTGCTGTATGTCATTACCATTCTGATTGTGATGTCCCCTTTAGTCACATTTTTAATGTTTTGACTGTTATTGACTAGTGCTTGGGTACATGTAAGGGTTTAGCTTGTTCTTTTCCCTCTTTGATGTCTCTCTATATCCATATCCCCTTTGTAGAAATCTTTGTTCTGTTACAACATATTTTACCTCCATTTTCTTTGTTTTTTGAGCAGTTCTGTCTCATTCTTATAAATTCACCAAGTGGAATGTTCTTAAAGGAGTTAGGGTGATAGCTAGATCCATTTAGAATGCTTTTTGTTGAGGCAAGTTTACGATATTGGGTTGTTTGTATTTGGTTATCCACAAAGTATACCGTTGCATCAATAAACTATACCTCCGTGGTGTGCGCCCAATAAAATGTATTTCATGAATCTCCTGAAGTGCAGTATTTCAATTGGTTGGTGTGTGTGTGTGTGTGTGTGTGTGTGTGTGTGTGTGTTTCTTACCGCAACTTTACAATTCAGAAACAAAATGTTTAAAACCATGACATTGACCATGTCATGAGTGATGTAATATGTGAGGTCATACGCAGTGCATTGCTGGGGTGTAAGTTATAGTTAACTTCAGAAAGTCTAACTGCAGAATTTCACTGTAATTGTACAAGTGAAATCTGAGCCCCAACTATAAAGTCCCTTTAACCTTTGTTTTTTCTGTTAATTTCTAAAGTATAAAAATATATATATTCCCTATCTAGAACGTCCCTGTAACCTTTGGTTTTTAAGTGATTTTCCAAGGTTTTTCTAAAAATTTATTTGCTAAATGTAACCTTTGACAATGAGTGTGTGTGTGTGTGTGTGAGTGAGTGCATGAATGTCCCAGTGTGTGAGTGAGTGGGTGTTAGTGTGTCTGAGTGGGTCTGTGAGTGTGTGCATGAGACTGAGTGGGTCTGTGACTGGATGCGTGTGTGTCGGAGTGGGTCTTTGAGTCTGAATGGATCAGTGAGTGGATGCATCAGTGTCTTTGAAGGTCTGAGTGAATGCATTAGTCTCTGAGTGGGTGTGGGTGTCTGATTGGGTCTGTGAGTCTGAGTGGATGCATGAGTGTGTGAGTGGATGTGCGAGTGAGTCTTGGTGGGTCTGTAAGTGTGTGTGTGTGTGTGTGTGTGTGTGTGTCTCTGAGTGGGTATGTGAGTGTGTGAGTCTCTGAGTAGGTCTGTGAGTGTATGAGTGGGTGAATGAGTGCTTGAATGGATCTGAGTAGGTGCATGAGTGTGAGTGGGGTGTATTATTCTCTTAAGTGGGTCTGTGAGTTGTTACATGAGTGTAGGAGTGTGTCTGTCAGTGGGTGCTTGGTAAACCAGAGTAGCGGGCACACGGGAGGAGGTCTTCATGTCAGCTCACCCTCAGACTGTCCTTCTGTCCAGCTTGCCTGCAGTCCACTACCCTCTGCTGCCTTCGGTTTTGTGCTTCCTCCTCGCATTTTTCTGCCTCTTCTCTCCTCGCTCCTATCCTCTATTTTGCCTCTTTCTGTTTGTTCCTAACCGTTAATCTGCCTCTTGCTGCTGGTTTCTGACCTCTATTCTGCCCCTTTTTGCTCCCTTCTGAACTTTATTCTGCCTTTTTCTGCTAGTTTCTCAACGTTATTTTGCCTCTTTCTGCTCGTTGCTGACCTTAATTTCTGCCTCTTTCTGCTAGTTTTTCACCATTATTTTGCCTACTCTCTTTTCCTCCGGTACTGCAAAGGAGCCTCAAGGCCTTCGTGATTCCAGCCAGCTAATCTACTCTTGCAGGAGCTGGCATTGATACTGCATAGAGGGAGCTGCACGAAAGGTATCTCCCTCAGTGCAGAAGCAATCTGTTTCATCTCTTTCCCTAACTGCATGTCTGTGAGCAGTGAAAGAGATGAAACCTCCTCTTTCAGAGTGTCAGTAGTGTAACAAAGGCCCCTGCAAGCTCCACGGTGCGGGGGCCCCGGCTTACTCATTCTGGAGGGGGCCTCCTCAGGCCCTACAGATGTGACTGTGAGGGGCTCCTTCAGCATATCTTGCAGGGGGCCTCCTTACATTTTGTAATGCCACTGCAGCGGGTGGCAGCACTTTGACAGTTTCCGCACACTAGCACCAGAGTGTTTGCTTAAGCTTGGTGGGAGCTGTCAGCTACCGCGAAGCTAAAGCAAGCAGCCATGTCCCAGGGGTGGGGACCCCTGTACAAAGTACGAGCTGGCCCTGGTGAGTTGGGGGATTGGGGGGGGGGGGGTTGCGCTGCCCCCTTTCTTTGATTTTCAAGGGCCTTCCCTGTGGAGGTGGTGGTACCAGGAGGGTGGCTGTGCAGGTCCCTTTCTTGCCAAAAGAAAAAAGAAAGCCCTGGGGTGTGAGGGGGGGGGGGTCTGTGTGGCCCCCCTTCTCCATATTTAACTTTGCCCGGGGAAGTTGGGGGTCCCCCTGGCATAATTAAGTTAAAGGTGGGGGGGCAGTGAGCCTCCCCCCCTCTCCCCCCTCCTTTAAAAAGCCTCATGTATTTTATATTACTGCAGATTTGCGACTCAGTCACATTCCCATAGCATTTTTTTTTAAGTGCTTTTTGGCCCTGTCGGGGCCACAGGGGGATCCGGGGACCACAGTTAGGGGGTCAGGGTATTTCTTACCTGACCAACTTTCCTTTTTCTTTCTTTTTAAAGTTTTTTCTGGGACTTGACTGAAGCAGAGTCCCAATATTGCAGCCAAACCGATTTAAGCATGGGCGTCCCTATACATCCCAGTTTGGATTTCCCTTAATATTTCCAAAATTACCTAATGGATTTACACCAACTTACAAAAAAGGTCGCTTTATGGACTAACAGCTACCTTTCTGCCAAATGTGGTGTAATTCCATTCAGCCGTTCAGGCTGTAGCGGTGTCTAAAATCCCTATGGGAAATTGCATGGTGAACACGTTTTGGGACCCCCGCCTTTTTCTCCGCCCTTGTAGATGGATTACCCTGAAACTTTTAAGACTGCAGCTAAAGTGATTGGCAAACTTTTTTAGAAAATTTTGCGAGGATTCGTTATACTGTGCCAGGGTTATTGCAACACTAACAAGCATTGGTAAATGCTTTAGGTTTCGTCTCTGTGATTAATAAAAAGCAATTTTTTGTTGTAAGCTGTGGCTTGCCGAATAGTTATACAATATGAGTTACAGAAAGTCTGTTAAAGTGTTATGACTTATTAATTTACAAAAAGGCAATATATTGTGCTGTTACTTGCAGCATAGTGCGGGTAAGTAATAGCAACATTTTGAAAAATGTAATGAAAGCGGAAAATAATAGAATTAATGTTGTGTTTAGACGAGTTTTGACAACATTTGGGCCCGGTGCCACTGCACCGTTCAAATCATACCCCTAGTTGTCTGCAAGATAACACGCATTTGTGACTGCCTGTTTAGTAGTAGCAATATTTGGTATTTAGAGGGGTTCCTAGAGCTTTCTGCCCTGGTGCTACTGCTCCATTCAAATCCTGATCCAATTGCCTGCAAGGTAACTGCACTTGTGACTGCTTATTTAGTAGTCAAATATAGTGATATGTGGAGGTCTGGCAACTTTTAAACCCGGTGCCACTGCACCTGCAGCACCATTGAAATCATAACCATAGTGCCTACTAAATAACTGCACTTGTGATTCCCTGTTTAGTAGTGAAATTGAGTAATATTCTGCGATTAGTGAGGTCCCTAGAGCTTTTCGCCCCTGTGCCATTGCACCTGATGCACCATTCAAATAAAGCCCCTTTTAACTGAAAGATAACTGCAATTGTGTCTGCCTGTACAGTTGTAAAATAAAGCAATATTAGGTGTTTAGTGGGGTGCTTAGAGCTTTTGGTCCTGGTACTGCTGCACCATTCAAATCCTGACCCTATTGCCTTTTAGATAAATTCACTTGTGACCGTCTTGTTTAGTTGTAACATTTCTGTGGCTGTTACTTTGCTTTATGTTGAAAAGATAAGTAAACTGTTACTTGCAAGTATGATGCTCGATGCTCTGTTAGGATACTCTTTCTGATGGTCTTGATACAGGTATATAGTACCTGCCCCAAATACATAAGATTGATGAATGCAGTATTTGTAAGTTTTAAATCCTTGTGTCCTCTAAAACCTCTAGTCTCTCTTGGAACAATCCAATGGAGTTACTCTCTGTTCTCTCAGAACTCCTAGATTAACTGCCACATTAGCCCCGTGAAGACACTCATGGCAGACATGAGCTATGGTATTAAGTTACCATTTGGAAGCAAAACCCTCTACGGAGTACAGTTTGAAGTAGCTGAAATTTAAAATTTAAACTGCCCTTTCCTTCAAGAGAAAAGTAAGAACGAAGGACATTTACCACAGCTAGGTTAAATTGTCTCTGTAAGAAACAGTCTTTTTTCAGGGTTCTTCCCACATTTTGACCCAATTTGAACTACTAGTTTTTCGACCCTGAGTGGACTGAGACCTGCTAACCAGACCTTGGTGCCAGTGTTCTAACACCTGACAAAGTGTATGTCATTTTGGATATCCCTAATTGACAAGTACTGACTTAATTATAAGTAGCATATGGTACACAGGGTTCGAGGCATGTGGGCTGCTGAATTCATATCTATAGCATAGATCACCGCCTAGTGTTGGGTCCGGATGATTGCACATTGTTGTCCTGGAAGAGTCTTCGAAGTATCACGAGATAGGTGGCTCCTCCCCTGGACTACAGTGCGCATGGGCATCGACTCCATCCCCAGATAGTTTTTTTCCGCCATTGGGTTCGGATGTATATTCGACATCTCCAGTTCGGAATCGATATAGATTTTTCTTAAGGCCCGAAGGCCTTTTCCTATACCGTCGGTGTTTTGCGTTCGGTCCCAGCTCTGTTCCGGCTCAGTTCCCGAGTCGGACGTCCAGAGGAGTCGCGTGGCTCTTCGGTGCTCGAGGCCCAGTCGACGCAGCAAGACTGTCGACGACACATCATGGAACGGAGCCCGTTCAAGAAATGTCCCGTGTGCGGATCTAAGTACCCCCACATCGACGTCCACCCGGTGTGCAACAAGTGCCTGTCGCCGGACCACGATGAAGCCAACTGTATGGCTTGTTCCAGGTTTCGATCGAAGAAGACGATTCGACTTCGGCGCGTGGCGCGCCAGGAGGCCCGGCAATCGGCCCCGGCACCGGTGGACATCTTCGACAGAGAAGAAGCATACGAACAATTAGTTCATTTGCAGGTTTCCCCTCCAGCGGAGGAGATCGACCACGAATACGACGCGGACGTCGAGGTGGTCGATGCAGAAGAAGTCGTCGACGAGGTAGGAGACGACAATGAGGCCTATGGGGCCACGGAAGATAGCTCATGTGAAGAGCTAAGCCCCGATCGGACAATCACTAAGGCTCAGGTCGAGGGATCGCCACACAGCCTTACCCAAGACCTTCCACCCAGATTCACGGCCTCGCCTATGGGCCCGGCTACGGACACTTCTGCGGAGCCGACGTTGGTCAAAACGAAACCGAAACTGAAACCTTCGGTGTCGACGAAAACAAATCTAATAGAGACGCCGTCGAAACAGAAGACGTCTGTCCCTCCGGCCGCCTCCTCGACTCCCGATCCGTCGGGGCAGCCGAAGCAGAAGAAGGCTGTCGACCCGGGGAAGTCGACCAAGGGCGCCGAGCCGAAGTCGGTCAAGGGCGTCGAGCCAAAATCGGCCAAGGGCGTCGAACCGAAGCCTGGGGCCCCACTCGCAGTAGTCAAGGCCCCCGACATGAAAACGTCGGCGCCGAAGGCCGTCGACACGGAAGGAGGGCACAGCGCGCCGAAAAGGGCTGATCCTGTACCTCGGCCGGATAAGAACAAGGCATCGACGCTCGAGTCTTCACTCGCTGGTGGACCGAAGACGTCTGTCGGGTCGACGAAACTGTCCACTTCCTTTACGAAGCAGGTGTCTGACTCCCTACAACGCATCAGGAACAAGGCTTCCGCAGCCGCTCCGAAGGATGCTTCCACCACGAAGCCAGCTGCCACAACGCCAAAATCTTCGACGCCACTCCTGTTTACGCTGCCGCCAAAGGTAGCACCGAAGGCCTTCGCACCACGGCCGGTCGCCGAAGCACCCGTGCAAGTGTCTACAGCGTCTAAGCCTTCTCAGCCGCTTGGGAGCTTAAAGCATCGACGACCCTTGGTGGAGGAGCAGTCGGAACACTTTATCGACGCCGACACCGGGAAACTTACCCTCTACAAGAGGAAGATCACGGCAACCCAGCCTTTGTAGTCCTACACGATTCCTTTGAAGCGCAAGAAGCCTGCTGCGGACTCCCCAGTTCTGGTGGAGCCGCTTGCTCCACGGACTCCAAGAGTGGCTACACCCTCACCCACTTATTCAGATGTAGAGGGTGGAGAAGGTGATGACGAGGAATATGACTTTCCTGCCAACACTGATCCTGAGGATCACCAAGACTCATGGGCAGATACAGGTGACCCAGGGGATCAGCAAACTGCCCAGGACACTCAGGTGTACAATGTCAAGACCTCTCCTACTGAGGATTTGACGGCATTTAATGCTCTAATTGAGAGGGCGGCTAAAAACCACGACGTCCAGCTGCATGCTGACCCTATCGACGTGGAATTCCTGTTTGATACCTTTTCCACAGCAGAAAAGACTGTCAAGACTCTCCCCATGCTGAAAGGGGTTCTAAAACATGCTGCGGACATTTTTAAGGAACCCACACGGGCCAGGGTGATCAACCCTAGGATTGATAAGAAATATAAGCCGGCACCTGGCGACCCTACCTACATCAAGGGCCAGTTGCCATTGGACTCTCTGGTCGTTTCTAATGCCCGGAAGAGGGCGAACTCGCAGACCACTGGTGATGCTCCTCCCCCTGACAAGGAATCTAAAGTGCTGGAGGCATCAGGGAAGAGGGTGGCGGCTCAGGCAGCCAATATCTGGCGTATTTCAAACACTCAGGCACTACTGGCCAGATATGACAGGGCGCACTATGACACACTAGAGACCCTGTTACAACATCTTCCAGATCAGTATAAGGATGCAGCTGAGATGCTTATTCAGGAAGGGAAGCTCATCTCCAACGCTTCTATTAAATGTGTACTGGACGTGGCGGACACCGCGGCCAGGGCCATTAACACCAGTGTGATGTTGCGGTGTCAGGCCTGGCTCAGAATCTCCGGGTTCAAGCCGGAGATACAAACCACCATCCTCAATCAGCCAGTAAACCCAGATAGGTTATTTGGTCCTGAGGTGGATACCACCTTAGAAAAGATAAAGAAGGATACCGAGACTGCGAAGTCCATGGGGGCTCTCCAGTCCCAGCAGTTTCGCTGCAGTACTTTTCGTCGCTCAAGCAATAGAGGTGTTTCCAGAGGCCAGATGTCCCAGCAAACGCAATACAATCAAGGCGGGGCGCAGTCCTCTTACGCCAAGCAGAGTAGAGGCGGCTATAGGGGCAACGGCACCAAGGGCAGAGGTCGTGGAAACAACAACTCCCGTTCCTCTGCCACCAACAAACAGTGACGCCCTGTCGCTGCCCCCCGACCATACTACACCTGTCGGGGGGAGACTCCAGCAGTTACTGCCGGTCTGGAAATCCATCACCACAGACAGGTGGGTCAGGAAACTTATCCAGTTCGGTTATTGTCTGGAGTTAACATCCACTCCGCTCAACATGCCACCAAAACACCATCCTATGTCCACAGAGCATTTGCACTTATTGCAGCAGGAGGTGCTTGTCATGTTGCAAAAAGGGGCAATCGAGCTCGTGCCGGTGGAGGAAGAAGGCACGGGAGTGTACTCCCTGTACTTCTTAATCCCAAAGGAGGACGGGTCCCTCAGACCCATACTGGACCTCAGACCCCTGAATCAGTACATTCTATCAGAACACTTTCATATGCTCACACTGCAGCAGGTTCTCCCGTTGCTCAATCAGGGAGACTTCCTCGCAACCTTGGATCTCAAGGATGCATATTTCTACATTCCACTGCATCCATCACACAGAAAATACCTCAGGTTCACTATTCAGGGTCGGCATTATCAGTTCACGGTCCTACCTTTCGGGGTGACCACAGCGCCCAGGGTGTTCACAAAATGTCTGGCGACGGTAGCTGCGCACCTCAGGAGGCAGAACGTTCACGTTTACCCTTATCTGGACGACTGGCTTGTCCAAGCGAAGTCGGCCCAGCAGTGCGCCGCCAACATGTCCCACACCATTCACCTTCTTCACGATCTGGGATTCTTACTGAATTATCCCAAGTCGCACCTTCAGCCAGCCCATGTGTGGCAATATCTGGGTGCGACGATCGATACTCTGGCAGCCACAGCTCAGCCAAATTCTGTGCGGATCGACAGCATTCAGTCACTGATCCAGAAGTTCAGACTGCAGCACTCGCTTCCAGCAAGAGTGTTCATGCAGTTGATAGGCATGATGGCCTCCTGCATCTTCATAGTCCCGCACGCGCGGCTACATATGCGTCCGCTCCAAGAATGCTTGGCTCCTCAGTGGACGCAGGCTCAAGGACAGTTGAACGACCTAGTGTTGGTGACCGGTCGGGCATTCAGCTCTCTGCATTGGTGGAATCCACACAACCTTTGCAAGGGCCGACCGTTCCAAGAGCCTGTGCCACAGATTATCCTGACGACGGACGCATCCCTCCAGGGATGGGGAGCTCATGTGCTCCACAACACGGTGCAGGGACTATGGACAACGCAGCAAAAGAAGATGCACATCAACTACCTAGAACAATCTTCATGTCACTGAAGGCATTCAAAGTACATCTGTGCAGCAAGGTCGTGTTGATCCGGACGCACAACATGACGGCCATGTACTACATTCAAAAGCAGGGAGGTACACACTCTCCACAGTTGTCTCATCTGGCTCAGAGCATGTGGAAGTGGGCCATTCAGAGGAACATCTTCCTCATGGCGGAACACCTCCCGGGCAAGGACAATCAGATGGCGGATCTGCTCAGCAGGTACAGCCACCAAATGCACGAGTGGGAGATACATCCATCAGTACTCCGCCCGTACTTCCAGCAGTGGGGTTATCCAGAGATAGACCTGTTTGCCACAAGGGAAAACGCAAAATGCCAAAGCTTTGCCGCCAGGTTCCCTCACCCACAGTCGCAGGGCAATGCGATATGGATGAACTGGTCAGGCAGATTTGCGTACGCTTTTCCCGCAGCACCTCTCATACCGCTGGTGGCATGAAAGCTAAAGCAACACTCGATGACACTCATCCTGGTTGCTCCAACGTGGACACGCCAACCATGGTACACCACGTTTCTAGAACTCTCCGTGGTACCGCATCAAAGGCTGCACCTCACACCCAAGCTTTTGACGCAGAGCCGTGGCGACATTCAGCACCCAGATACGCAACAGCTCAACCTGGCGATCTGGCTCCTGAAGTCTTAGAGTTTGGCTACCTTGACTTGCCTCCTGAATGCATGGATATCATACGGGAGGCAAGAAAGCCCACTACCAGAGCCTGCTATGCAGCAAAATGGAAGCGGTATGTCATTTACTGTACTGAACACAACATCAACCCGCTAGATGCATCCACTCCCAACATCATCTGTTATTTGTTACATCTTTACAAATGCAATCTAGCATATGCTTCCATTCGGATACACTTATCCGCCATAGCGGCTTATCTCCAAAACAGGCAGCATCTCTCCGTTTTCAGAGTGCCTGCCATTAAAGCCTTCCTAGAAGGACTGAAACGGGTCATCCCTCCCAGGACCCCGCCAGCTCCTGTATGGAACCTCAATGTGGTCCTCACCAGGTTGATCGGCCCACCCTTTGAGCCTCTACATTCATGTGAGATTCAGTTCTTAACATGGAAAGAGGCGTTTCTTTTTGCCAATACGTCTCTGCGACGTGTTAGTGAGCTACAGGCGCTCACTGTACAAGAGCCATTCATTCAAATTCATTCCAACAGGGTGGTGCTGCGCACTAACCCTAAATTTCTTCCTAAAGTGGTTTCGCAGTTCCATGTCAATCAGACCATTGAGCTGCCCGCGTTCTTTCAAAACCCAGAGACAGTAGCCGAAAGAATGCCCACACTCTTGATGTCAAACGAGCTTTGATGTACTACATCGATAGGACCAAAGATTTTAGGAAGACACAACAACTCTTTGTTGCCTTTTCAGCCCAGCACAAAGGCAACCCCATTTCCAAAGCAGGTATAGCCAGGTGGATGGTTAAGTGTATTCAGATTTGCTATCTCAAGGCTAAGCGCACTTTAACGGTCCCCCCCCCCCCCCCCCCCCCCCCCCGAGCCCACTCCACCCACAAGTTGGGGGCCTCCATGGCCTTCCTTGGCAATATCCCTTTGGAAGATATTTGTAGAGCAGCCACATGGTCTACACCACACACATTTACTAAACACTACTGTGGAGATGTGCACTCCAAGCAGCTGTAGGGCAGGCTGTTCTTAAGACACTTTTTCAGACATCTGCAGCTGGCACAGGCGGCTGCCGTTAATGGAGGGACTGCTATTTATTCTATGCTATAGATATGAATTCAGCAGCCCACATGCCTCGAACTGAATATGCTACTTACCAGTATGCATCTGTTCTTGGCATGTAGGGCTGCTGACATTCATATCGCCCACCCTCCTCCCCGGCGCCTGTAGCGGCTGCAGACTTTACACTTACTCTTAGCATGGTCATCGCTCACACTGTTACACTCCATCTTCGCCACAATGGCTAAAAACAATCTGGGGATGGAGTCGATGCCCATGCGCACTGTAGTCCAGGGGAGGAGCCACCTATCTCGTGATACTTCGAAGACTCTTCCAGGACAACAATGTGCAATCATCCGGACCCAACACTAGGCGGCGATCTATGCTATAGATATGAACGTCAGCAGCCCTACATGCCAAGAACAGATGCATACTGGTAAGTAGCATATTCATTACCAAGGGCATGTAGGCAGAGTGTCCACCCAGGGCTACAGCGCTGATTGTGCCACCTGGTGTGTGACAAAGTACAAAATGGCTCCCAGCCTGCAACTGCAGACTGCGAAGGCAGTTGTCATACTGCTGTTCGACTGTACCATTACCATTAATTAGTTCGCCCAACGCCTGAGTAGCCAAACTAACTTTTCTTGGAAATGTTTCCAAACTTTTTGTTGACTAATGCTTCTTTGCAGTTGATATTAAAAGTGATAGAACTTTTAATAATCTGTATTTCCTGAGCCTTCTGGTGGATTGAGCTCTTCAAGAACTCTAAAACGTCAAAAAATATTATCTATTTAATAAATTGGTGTTATTTCTTTCGTGCTGTGCAGCTTTCTTATTTCGTGTTTGGTACTGTTAAATACTTTACATAAAGTTCCTTTGTTCAAGCTTTGCTGCTTGAAGCCACAGCTACCCAGAGTTGAGCTTAATGTTGTTCAAACGAGCCTGACTGGACCAAATAATTTTTTTTGCTAGTGTATTTCCCAGTTTTGCCCTAATACACCCAGATCCACGGTCTCCTTTACCTAATCTTCATTTCCTAGTTCCTTTCTTCATGGTTAAACCAGATTGCTATTTCCTCCTCTAGTCTTGAGTCTTTCCCTTACTAGGAGACAGGAATGCACTGAATTCAAAACCGAATGTTCACTTCTTCATGCACATAAAACTACGGTTGCTTCTTTGTTAGGATGGAATGATCAAAGCAGAATTTAATCCATTTCTGGATCTGAAGACTGAAACTAGTGTTGCAAGTACCTAATTCAGTGGTACTCCATTTATTGACCATGGGATAATGGAAGGCTGTGTCGGCCTTATTGAAAATCAGAGTTGTGACCTGCAGTCATCAAATTTCAGCAGCAATCTTTTAAATGTTTTATTGTATTTCAACACATTTGCTATCTTGAGTCTATCTGCCCACACATTCTAATTAATAATAACACTCAGTTTATTTTAACATTACCTTCCTTCGATGTTACATTGATGAGTTTTGTGTCCCGCCCTGCATGCATCTGCATGCTTCCTTATAGTATGTGCACAGTATATGTTGGTTTCAGATGTTTTTAAATATGGGGATGGAAGGCGATCCTTAACTCGTTAGTTGCTTCGAACGTTCTGCACCAGTGCGGAACGTTCGAAAAAACGGGTGCGGGGTACCAAGGTAGTGCTCGCGATGACCGTTGGCCGACTGCAGCATTTAAGGGGTTAAATAACTTTTTCTGATTGTTTTCTTGTGACTTTGGTCTGTTTCCCATGTTGGTTGTGCTGTTTGCCCTCTTCCAGGTGAAGGAATATGACTCAATATCCAGGCTGGACCAGTGGCTTACCACCATGCTGCTACGTATCAAGAAAACTATCCAGGGTGAGGAGGAGGACCTGCGCTAAGCCCACGAAGGAACCACATCACTCTTTGCTGCTTCAAAAAGGAAAATGCTGCATGGATTAAGGATCTAATTGGAGGGTGGGGTTAGGGAAGGGTAGAAATCTAAGACTTAAATAAAATATATTAATACTTAATCTTCTAGAAATCCTTGAACAGCAACCCGAATAAGACCATGTTTAGCATAGGTTAATGAGCCTGCCAGCCTTTGGCGTTTGGCATGCATGGTAGATTCTAATTTCCCTGTTTATAAAACGGCCACACGTTTTTTTACGTTTAATAAGCTTCATTTCCTGTGCTCACAATTCTAGAGAGCAAAAGCTTTTGAACTTCTGGAAAAAGCTGTTTTTATTGTCAAGATAAATTCCCATATATGAGGCTCTCAAATATTGTGCAGCTGTGATTGTTTATTTTGTTTGTACGTAGGAAAGTGAGGAGGGTTTGAGAGCAGAGATAAATGGCTTTCTGAACATTTAACACCTTAGGAGCTCGTAAACAAACCTCCCCAGTGCTGCGCTGTCCATTATCCAGTGCTGAACTGGACGTCCAGCGGTCGCACGCAGCACTGGGGAGGTAGTGCCCGTGACGACCGTTGGCCGACGGCAGCACCTAAAGGGTTAAGAGTGCGAATTCCCTTCTTGGGATGTTGGAACGCCTTTGCCCTCTCTCTTCCCCCATATCACCGTGGTACTTCCCATCTCCTATTAAGGAATTTGTTTTTACCCGCTTACTGCCTTTGCATGTTCGCCCGTAGCGTACAATGGACATAAAGTTCCAAAAGTTATATTTAGTCTTTACTGTTCTTCAAGCTCTGGAAACATTATTATTTATTTACAATATAAGCCATGTGTTTTGTATACTGCTGGGCTCTGTTCCAGTGTGTTTCTAAGTACTTTTTCCTAAGGGAGTTTGAAGCTAGCCCAAGTTGACCGTTCTCGTACTCTGACGACCACCTGTACACAGCACTTCTTGGGTTCCTACATCATAAAATGTGTTTTATTATCAACGACGGACACCTGCCATCAGGAATGCACGTTTCACATGTAGATAACTTTTGCATTCCCTAAGACTTCAAGTTTTTTCACATTCTCATTTGTGGAAAGGGTTGTGAATACCATTTATGGTTTATATCAGTCTTTCTTACAACCTATTCTGGCTGAGAGGATATTAAACTACAATGTGCGTGCTGTTTTATTTGCTTAGGTGGAGCCTATTTTTTCTCCTCTGTGCTCCCTCTAATTTGAAGATCCAGTCATCTGTGTGGTGCAACGCTCCTTTTGTACTGATAAAAAAAAGAAAAAAGATTGAGAACATTCCTTGCAGAATTCATATCTACAATTGTGTTTATTGTTTATGTGATGCCATCATAAAGCTGTACTTTTTATGTTGAAACTGAATTTTGGTGCTTAGTGATGTTCGTCTAATTAGTAGTCTTGTTAAGGTAGAATTGTTAGATTCTCTTAAGAATTAGGATATAAAATGAGAAACCTCCCGATCTTTTAGTAATCGTATCCTCTTTGGAAACTACTTACTTCTCAATAAAAGTTGAATTTATTGCTTCTTTCCCCTAGCAAAGTAAGAGGTAGATCTCGCCTGGGTTGCTGCCTGCCCTTTCGTGACTGAATTGAATGGAATGGATTCCAAACTCCTCAAAGAGATATCATCAATATTTGAGGCAGGAGAAAGAGTTAGTTTGGTGTCCTGTGAGTTTCATCCATCAGGGTTATTTATGTATTGCCTATTAACTGATTCTGAAGAGAACCCTAACCTTATTTTGCAGATACGTCTCGGTCAGCTCTCATATTAGATTGTGGGACACAATTTTGTCAGCCTTCGTTGAATCTCAGTGGAAATCTTTTAAGAAAACTAAGACTCAAAGCTTGTGTCCATGCAGCTTGTTGCCCCACCCCAATCCTCAACAGCATTAAAAGACTTGCAAATTCATATTCAGTGAAGCATCTTGCCTCTTTAAGCTCTTGTCCTGTAACCACTTCAAGAACAAAGGTTTGAAACCGGAATGAGATTTCGTGCAAGACAGATTATATGTCAAACATTTGAACATAGGAACATAAACACCTTTACATCTTTTCGACTTACTAAGGCGTGGTGTAAATCCTGAATTATTTGGACAGTATTGCACACCTTTCATATATCTGCTGCTCAAGGGTTTGTGAACACCTGCCATACATAAACTTTTTTAGGGTTCAGAAGGCAACGCTCCAACATCTGCAAAACACCAATAAATGTAATAAAAAAAAGTTCTAGATTTTTTAAAAAAATGCCAATGTTGCGTTATTGAAATGAATCAAGTATCACTGTAGCCTTAAATATGCGAATTAATTGCTCCACCTAGCCTGGCAGGTTCTTGCTGATGCAGGTGAATGTAACTCGAGTAGATTTTAAAACGCCTGAGTGGCATCGTATCACAGTGTAGTTCATAAGACACTACTGGAAAAGTAGCTAACTAAGAATAGGACTTCATGGCTAAGTTATCCCTATCTCACAGAAATGCAGCTACTGGCATCGGTGTCACAGATCTAAGGATTCACTGATAAAGTGACATTTTATGTTTGCCCTTCCATTTTTATAGTACAATATCTGGCAATTTACTTTTCCCCTCAACCGTCTGTCTACCAGTACCTTGGCCATCTGCCATCTACTGGTTTAGCTCTTGAGACATATTCTGACACTGCATTTGGTGTCTGTACCATTGTCAGGAAAGATGATGTGTGGTGCCTTACCCATCAATTAGAGTTTAATTCGGTAGTGTTAATAAAAAGTTAAATAGTTTTGCATTCGTTTATCACTTTAACCTTTGGTCATGAGGAAGTAATGCAAAATCGGGAATAATTTTTTGGGGCACAAATGTATGAACTTTACTGAACAAATCCTCCGAACATCTGGTCATTATTTATACTTTGGGGATATGGTGGTCATCATTTTCTTGCCAAAATTCATTATTACCTTAAATTATATATTTACTATGGGCTTATCTTGCTCATAAAGTGCATAAAAGGCATTTTAAACTTCTGAAAAGAAAGATGCTGACTTCTGGGGATGTAGGGCGTGTGGTCAAGTGTGAGAGTCGCTGTTTTGTCATCCGCATCTAAAGATAAACATATTTATGCAAACATGTACGGTCAGTTGCCATTTTATCTCCTTGGAGATAAATTCCACAGCAATGGTCCATTAGTTGGGGTGACTTCCACGATAGGCATGAAAATATAGAGAACCCCCACACCGTGGTGAGCCAAAATGGAGTGGTTTGAACTGGCTTCTTATGCTGATGTGCCAAGGAATGCAGAATAACCCACATTGCTTGCATGTCTGTCTGCAGTTCAGCTGGACTAATAAAAGGCGTCATTATGTGGATTCTTCTCAAAATGCTGATCATAATAGCATGTAGGGTACATTGTTCTTGTCTGTAAATTATATGATATGGTATTTTTGCTTCCCATACCCTGGCCTTCTTTTAGAAACTACCATTTTTTGATGAAACAAAGATAAAAACTGATTTAAAGGGAACTAGCAAATGTAATAGCATTTAATACAAATTTAGATCATGTGAACTCCTTATAGTGCTGCTTTTCTGAAACAGTATTACCAGCCATAAATGGTCTCCAGTACTTTAGAGTTAATCATCAATTCCAGAAGATTCTTCCAAGATTGTATTTCACTGTAAGGTCCTGGGATTTCTGCATCACACCCATTACTGTAGAATATATTATGAACATGTGAGTGCAGATATAGCTGCATAGGATGCACCATACAAGTACCCGTTGCTAATTTTGTACACACGCCATTACTAGATTTTGCAAGTCTTGGTTAGCAGATGTGAATTATTAGATTTTCCTGTAAACACACTGAAATTGCAATTTGGTTTTATCTTGTAATGTTCTTGTTGCTAATCTTGGGTTGTAAATCTCATCGCTCAGTGTACCTTGTAAAGACAGTCGCACTGTTTGGCAGCACCTCATAGGGATTCTGATCGCTTCCCATTTCAGACTGCCAACCCAAAGGCAATGCAGATCCACAGTTGTGGACGTCTATATCGGCAGTAGTATTTTCTTTGATCTGTATTATACTAATGTTAAGGCCTGTTACTATATCTCCCGTTATCTTAGGTGTTACATTTTGTGAAGGGTAAATGGGCTATATTTGGAAGGCATAGATTTGAAGAACTATGTTTTTGTAACCTGTTGATTATTTTGCGTGCCGTCAGACTAACATTCACGAATGAAGTATCCTACTCTATCAATCCATCACTAGAGAGAGCATTAGGTGGTGAAGAGAAGTCTGACTTCAATTCCATTACAAAGGAAGATGTGACGGCTTTTATATTTAATTGAACACATCATTGTATTTTGTCCACACAGTGACCTTAATGTAAAGTGCACCTAAAATTATGTGTGTAAATATAGCTTTCAATTGGTACTAACCTGAATTCTGGGAATATTCTACTCAACTCTTTTTTTTCCTACACACGTGTACATTAATGTGTGGCATTTCCCATCACACTTCATAGGAAGATTTGACAAGCAGCGCCAAAGGAAACTATATGGTGTTTTAATTGATTTTGGAGTAGCTTATCAGCATGAGACGACCCACAAAACAGTATCTACTATGGAGCTCTTTAGCTGACATTCTAAAGAAGAAAATGGAAAATGGATAAGGAGTGCGAGCCAAGCTCAATTGTGCATCTGTACGCAGTATTTTTTTATTTTAAATGTCCGGCCTTTTACAATGCTAGCCTGCCTATAGCCTGCTTTGCAATTCAAGGCCTTCAGAACGGGTACTGACACATTGGATCATTTAATTCCGTTGATTAGAATATTGTTTGGAATTGTGTGTGTATGGCATTGCATTTGTTTCTAACTCGGAGTACTACTAAGGATACAACATGAAGAGGGAGTTGATAATCTCAGTGTGTCTAATATGTGTCTGTTTTGAGTGACATTTGCCTTAAGCACTTTACAAAAACAAGAACCATTTGACCTGTATGCCTAAATGGCACAATTCCAATCCATTTCATGTTATTTTGTTCCTCCAAAGGATTACATTGACTGAGGGCCTCTGTAGAAGTATATTTAATGTAATGTAATTGTTAGAAAGACTTGTTTGAACTGGAATGTATGATGAACATTCCATTGCTGTCAGAGTTTAAAGTAAGATTTGTTGTCTATTAATGTTCTTTCTAAATTCCAGCCTGTAGACGAAGGCCTGTAAATAGTATGCATGTAATATTATACCCTTAAGTTAAGCATTTTTGTCCTGTCTGTTAAAGAACTTCACTGTCTCAAACTCCTTTGTTCGATCTCCATTGTAAAAACAAAAGGAATTGCCATATTTAAGCACGAGGACTAATTCTCATTTTAGCCAAAGGTCTTGTCTGTAACAAACGACAAAGTATTTGGGGGTGTGGAGGGATTCTTTGTATATTTTACAGCTAAAGCTTTCAGTGTATTGTGAAATGATTTTGTTTGAGTTCTTCTTAAGCAGTTAATAAAGGTAATGATTGGGGAGACACCCTGACGTTTTTTCCCTCTGCAGAAGATTTTGTGTAGCACGGTAATTGGCGTTGGAATTTAAAGAAATGTCCTACTTTTTCACATGACATCTCCAGGGGGAGTATTGTTTTCCAGTAGTGTTTGAGGCACAGGAATTATAGATGGGACAAACCTCATCACTGTAACCTTTCACTGCCAATCCAAAACCTTCAGCTGTTTGATCATCTACAGATGTTAGAATAGGACAGGTGCCATACAGTGTACATTCTGATAGAAACGTCTAGCCACAGGTTCCTCGCCTTTTGAATACTCACCAAGAGTCAGACTTGATCTGGAAAATCTTAAGCAGAACTACCCCATGCCACAGGTAGCGGCGCTACACCTCCACACAGGTATCGCTACACTCCATAAGTTGCAGATGGGGTCATTAATAGGTGCTACTCATGTGCGCTGATTTAATTTCCTTTCTTTCTATGCCAACCAGTGCTAATCTGAAGCTACCCCTCACCTTATTTAGACAATTGTTACAAATGTCATGAAAAATTCCTCAATGTGCAAGGATATGTCTCTTCCCAAATCTGCGGGGTTCAAATCCTGTGGGGACTGTTGGAAACAAAGTCTGTGACTGACCCACATATGGTCTGCCTGCAGTGCCTAGGGTTAGACCACAGCCCCAAGGCCTGCAGTGATCATGCCTTGATAACACCCCAAGGCCATTTGAAACCAGAAAGCAAAGCTTCCGGTGGCGGATTGCTGAGAGTCCCCACACCAAGATTAATCAAGGTCTAAAGGTAGGTCTTGTGACAGCTTGACTTCTCCGCTAAATCCTCAGTTAAATCCAAAGAAGAAGTCCAAGCAGGATTTGACCTTGTCCTGCCAATCTCGGACTCCCGAGAATGTGCAAGAGCATCATCGTGCCTCCAGATCACGCTCCCAAAGTCGCTCCATTTCAGAGTTGATTCCCACTGTTGTTCTGCGGCAACCAGAATTCCTGGGCTCATCTGCGCTTCCTTAGCAAATCAAGAACTTCTACAAAGCCATGCTGCAGCTTTTTGGCATGTTACCATCTCTCTGATGCACCTACAGGCCATAAGGAGCAGAGAGGCCTCCCAACTGAGCTTCTGCTGGTGGGTCTGCCCCCTGGTGCCAACTAGGCCCTTTACTCCGCTCAGGGCTTCAGACTGGCTTCAGTACCGGTTCCCTCCCGGGTGCCACAACTAATGCGAACACGATCCATGGATGCTGGCACCATCGATTCTGGGCGACAACCCATTGAGCTGTCCGACACAAAGTAGCGCTCAGACTCAGTCAAGGATGGGCAAAGCAATCTTTCTGTTCTGCAACCTTTTTACCACCCTTCGGATTCTGATACAGTGTCTCAACCTTCCTGAATGGTTCCTGTTTTGTTTTAAATGTATCAATTAATCATTCTGCTCTCTGACAATGGGGGCTATGATGCTTGGGATGAGATTTCCTAGCCCTACCAAGAATAATATTGGTATGAAGACCTCCAGGATGCCAGTGTCCTGGCTAACTCCCTAGACACCGAGCTAGTTTCCCCCTGGGACCTGCCATGGAAGACTTCACCTCCTTTGCTATGATAATGTGAAGGGTGGTGGAGGTTCCTGTGCTTCAACTTCCTTTCCAGGAAATTAAAACCAATATTTTGACAGGTGTTGCAGCCTGTCTAGTTGAGTTCTGATCCCCTACTCCCAATTAATGAGGCTCCTACAAATAATCTTTTAAGTACCTGGGCCAAACTCTGCTCATGAAGACCTGTGAACTGTCAGATTGCCCTGGGGCAACACAGCCTTTTTCCACCCACCACACCACTCCTGAGAGCCTTATGATGCAGGTTTCGTCAAGCTGAGTAAACCTCAACTTATTACCCCTTTATTCCTTCTGACAGGGAATCAAAGAGGATATAACATTTGGTAAGCTGTTTGTAACCTCTACAAGCCTAGTCCTTCGCTCTGTGAATGCCAGCTGCCCTTTAGGCCGCTACTCTCACACCTTGAGGGACTTGGTGCTCTAAGTATTGTCTGTAATCTCGGAAGAAGCCGAGGCCATACTTTCCCAGGCTATACAGGATGGTTGTGATGCGGTTAAGTTCACCATCCACGGTGTGTTGGATACCACTGACTACCCTATCAGGGCTAAGGCACCAGTCTGACCATTCTCGGGCATGCCTAGATGCAGTCCACTGGCTTTTCCTGAGACATCAGGTCAGTCTAATGGACATGCAATTGCTAGCCCTCAACTTTTCAAGGCTAAAGAACATTGTAATCACCCTCCCTGCGTCTCTCTTCTCCTTCCTGCCTCTGCATCTTCCCCCCTCTGTGTCCATGGTATGGGGTGTTTTCAGTACTGCTAGCAGCCCCAACCAGTACAGCACTCGCCTCACCCTTTGCTTGACCAGCGTGCCCACAGAAGAGGGCGACAGTGTGCAGCCCAGTCTTCTGCCAGCTGCTGCATCCCGTAAGCTTCTTTAGCTTAGTCTTGATGGAGCACAACCACCCTGTTGGAGGCAGGATCTAACATTTACTGCCTGGGTAGCAAGTAATAACAATTAGCCTTGCAAATTGTTCATCGGTTACACCTTACCATTTCTTGACACCATGCCAAATCTTTAACGATCCTCAGAAAAGCTCTGAGGACTACATGTCTCTTACAACAGGCAGTGCAGGCTGTTTTGGCCAAAGGAACCATAGAGGGGATTCAAGTGACAGAAGTTGGTTGTGAATGTTATTCTAGCTACTTGCCAGTGCTGAAAAAGGACAGGGGCCTCTCTCATTTTAGATATTCACCTACTCAGTACCATTCTTTATTCTGTCCTTGACCCTGGAGCTAATCTTAGAAGGCCTGGGGTTACAATCCGCTCTACCTCAATGACTGGCTGTTGAAGGAGGTCTACCCCCAGGCACTTGTCACCCACCTCCTGACCATGACTACCCAACATCCTGGGGGCTCACTATCAATGTACCAAAGTGACACCTGACTCCTTCGCAGATGCTTCCCTTCTTCAGAGCCATTCTACGCAAGGTGCTTGTGCCTTTCTCCCAGAAAAGTCCAGGATATTCAGGCTATGAACCTGATGTATCGACCTCTTCCCTCGTTATCAGTGAGGACGACTGAGGCTGCTCGGACTAATGGACTACTGCATCCTCCAGCTCAGGCAGTCCAGATAGCATATCTTAATCAACAGAGAGTGATCTTACAGGTTTTACAGTGTCTTCAAGTGTCAGTTATCTACCCGAAACCCTCAACTAATATTTTCCACTGGTTGTGGAAAGTGGGCAGGGCAGGATTTTGTAAATGAACCTGCGCACAATCCACCTCCATGCCTGGATATTTAGCTGTGGCAGTTGTGCACCTCTATGCCTGGATATTTAGCTGCGGCAGTTGTGCGCTTTTGATTTTTCTCCTGGAGTTGTTGTCTTCTTGGCAACTAGATGTCCGTTATCCAAGTCTGTATAGGCCTTCCACTGGGTGTGCTACCAAGCAGATTGAGACACTTCGTGCAGAGCTGCGAACAAGGACTTTCATTGGGCACTGTTAATCTGATAGAGACATCTAGCTGCAGATTCCTTACCTCTGAACCAGCTGGCGTCAGGATGGATGTGCGCCGGTAGGTGTCATCTGTCGACTCTGCGTGATGTTGTTACGTCGTCATCGTGATGTCCCCGTCATCAATATAACCGTGACACCGCCGCGCTGACGTCCGTTCTTTTCTTTGGGGTGTGCTAAGGATGTCTAGCAAAAAGACTTCGGGGTTCAAGCCGTGCAGTGTCTGTCACCGCGCCGTGTCGGCCACAGACCCCCCCCCCCCCCATTTAGTGTGTCTCTGGTGCCTGGAATGCGACCATGACACAAAGTCTTGCTACTATTGCCAGGCCATGGCACCAAAAGCTTTGAGGGAGGGGTCTTTAAAGCTATTCGCAGCCAGCGCCTCGGAAATTTCTCCCGTCGGCCTCTATCCCGGTCTCAGTTCAGAGGAAGTTTATTTTATTTATTTATGAGATTAATTGAGCGCTGGCCAGACCCGAAGGTATCGGAGCGCTTTACAACATTTGTCATGCGTATAACACAGTCTCACAGTAGTATGTACATTGACTCCTGACGCATCACATTAGCATCACCGTAAAAAGCACAATGACTCTAGTCTGGGACTAGATCAGGGAGGAGAGTGGGGTAGAAGTCTTTATGTCAAAGTGTCTGTGTGCTGCTGTGGGCAGGCTTCTGCATTTGGGTGATAGCTATCCATTCCGAAGTTCTGAGCACCGCTCTGGAAGATCGAAGTCCTCTTCTTCCAAGTCGTCAGGTAAGCGGTATCACAAAAAGCGTAAGAAGTCAAAACGTACTTTGACTTCACTACGTCCGTCGCGTGACAAGACGGAGGAACCTCTGAGTTCGAGGCCCTGCCCTTCCGAGCGGGTGCCTGGGTCGGCTCTGCATTTCCCCCCCTTCCTGAGGCCAGGAGCAACCCCCGACCAACTGAAGGAGTTCTATGACGCCTTGTGCGCCATATTTGGGCGGCCTGACCCTGCCTGCGCACCTTCAAACCCCGCAGGCTCAAATGGAGTCCATGTTGGTGCTGCTCCTTTGGCTCCGGCCTGGCACCACAGCCTCCTACTAGACTCGTTCCCGAGTCCAGACTAGCACTGGTCGCAACCCACAGCGACCTTCCCCGGCACCGCGTCCACAGTCAAGGTCCTCTGCATCACAGGTTATCATCAGCTGCGCCTCCCCAATCCTCATTCTCGAAGACACGGTGCCCGTCAGATGTCCATCGACGCTGAGACCGGTGCCGACGGAGCCATTAGGCTCCATGCCTTTAATCCTCCCCTATTCTGAAGGTTTGGGAATAAATGAGGAGGATTGGGAATGGAAGCAGGACGCCTTAGAAATCCTTCAAACCCAGGGTATGAACTGGTATTAGGAACTGGGTGATGCCAGTGGTCTGGACACCGCCCCAGATTCTGGCACGCTGTGTCCCCCTAACCTGGCTATGGAGGATGAGTGAAGGGCGGATAACCAAAGCAGAGGGAGATTTTTTGAGAAACCCAAGTACCTGAACACAGTTCTTTTTTACGCTCCCGAAAATCCAGAAAAATCGAGTCCCCTCCTGGACGACCTATAGTGTCAGGAATTGGATATCTGCTGAAAACCCTGCCCCAATTTTTTGATTTCTATTTGAAACCAATTTTACAAAAGACAGAGACACACATAAAAGACACTAAAGACTTGCTGATGCACATTAGAGCTCTCGAGTACGACTCCCGAACACACCTATTGATGAGTCTAGAATTAGAGAGTTTGTATATCAGCCGCCCACAGGAGGACACACTACAGGTGATAAGAAAATATCTACAAAGAAGACTGGCAGTGCACAACACCAAGAGAATTCATTCATCATGGAATGTACAGGTTTGGCCTTGACAAAGATTTTCTTTGAATCTGAGAATATACTATATGTCCAAAGCCATGGTGCATCTATGGGAAATACCTTCGCTCCAAGCATAACCGGACTCTATATCCATAATCCAGAAATGGAATGTATATTACATGAGAGGAATTCCTTTAAAAAATATGTCTCCATAAGGAGAGAAAAACGGATGATGCCTTTGTAATATGGAAAGGAGACGGTCCGCATTGACTTTTGTTGACAGGCTGACTGGGCAGGCTAGGAACCTCAAATTTACACATACCATAGACAAGGAGAGAACTGAGTTTTTGTATGTCACTTTCTTATGTAATGATGGAAAATTACATACAGACACCTATCAAAAACCAATAGCAAAAAACAACCTTCTTAGGTTTGATAACTTCCATCCTAGACCATTATGTGAGAATCTTCCATACGGTCAATTTCTCCAGCTACGCCATAACTGTAGCCAAATAAAAGATTTCAAAAGGCAATCAGAGACTCTGACAAGCTTAGAGTGAGAATTTATCCGGAACACACAATCCACAGGCCAAAAAAATGAGCAAGGATTCAAAACAGAGAAGCACTCCTGGAAATCTTTTCTTGTGAAAAAGTTGGTCCTCCACTAGTATGTGTTACTATGTATAATACTGCATCACATCCCAAACAATAATTCAACATAATGCGAAAATATTAAATGTAGGAAGCAGACAGTGAGACTTACTATTATTCTCCCACAAAAGAAGACCCAAACAGCAGCAACAAAGACCGACACAGACGATACAATCAAAATTTGGTCTTCCACCTATTATAGAACACTCTCCCTGTGGCCAATATAGCGTTTGACACTTGACAGCAGCTAAAGCTATAGACCTAGGGCTGACACCCGATGGTAATTGAGAAAGCATAGAAACTGCAACACCAAACAAGTAATTTCATGTGCCCATGCAACCTTTAGTACATGGGTATGAGAACTGAGAAAGTAAGCACACGCATTATAGAACACAGAAGCACAATAAGATGTAAACGAAACATCCCCAACCTGGCAGACCATTTCATAACCAACCATCATACTCCCAATGGCATGAAATTGACAGTTTTGGAACATGTGACTGCTGAGATCAGAAATGTTGAGAGAATCCTCTTTGAAAAGCGTGGGTGTATAGACTATCCACACACCCAAAAGGGTTAAACAATGAAATCCCATGGAGTAATATACTATGATTCTACTCCCTTTTGAAGCATCCTCTCTTTAATTAGGAGGCTCATCCATCCTTACATAAGTAAGACCATCCTAGACGCCAAACAAAGCATCACTGGATGACTAGAATTTTCTGATAATGTTCCAGATAAAACAATAACCTCTACTGTAAATGGGCCTCTATGCACCAATCTGAGTCAAATATTGCAGACTCAATGCCCCACAATGCAACTAGACTCCTGTAGTCCATAAGAAAAGACATACATTACTGATACATAAGATACCGTGGTACGTACAAGACAAAAACTGTCTCGATATGTAGATTAGTAACAAAAAGCAACTCAAACTAAGAGAAGGTATGCTTGCCGCAAGACCCCATAATAATTGGGAAAAAAGAATTAAAGATTCAAGGGGTCAATATGTCCCGTAGTTATGATCGGGACTACCTTGCTCAGAAGTCCTCGGTTGCACACATGAAATTGGCGTGGGAGAGTAGCCAACACTTCCCCTATGTGGATCGGCTACCCAGCCACAATCTGAGGCGAGAAGTCTTGAAAATGCGGATTGGCATAAACCCAGGTTATGCGAATAACGGGGTTCGAAACCTAATGATAGGATGTAATGGGAAATGCACCTGCACTTTAGGAACCACCTGCGATATTTTACACATTTTATTAGATTGTACGAGATTTTTAGACTTTTGAAAGGAGTTTTTATGTCCGATTTTTTAAAAATATAAGATTACGCACAGAATGCAAGCTGCTACTCTGTTGGTGGAAATGGAGAATTTAGATATAGCCTGTGCGTTGGGGAAATATATGAATAAAGTTAAGTTGTTCCTCAAATGCGCAGAAGAATATGTATAGTGCAGCCCTTATCTTTGAATAAAGGTAGAGACACCAAGGTATAACAGTAGTAAAAATTGCAATCTGAAGAAGTCATGTATAGGCAAAAAAAAAAAAAATATATATATATATATATATTTTTTTTTTTTTTCTTTTTAGCGATTTTAATAAATTTTATAATACTCCATTTTAAAAGGAACAAGAGAAGTTAAACTACATGTATCTCGAGGTGTAATTGTGGTTTTAAAATTATTATGTTATGCTGCTACTCTTTCTCTTGCTGAATATTGTCATGTTTTGTTGCTGTACTTTCTCTTATCACGGAATGTGGGAAGTGTACTTTTAAGATTTTAACAAATCAATAAAGTTTTGTTTGACTGACTGACAAGAGAGGGGACAGTGAAATTAAAGAAGATTCCTGCTGAACTAACTTGAGTTCTGATCACATGACTTACGTACCATGCCCACAATTGATGCAGTACTGGAGATGTTCCTAGGAACATAGCGAAGGGACATGGATGCAAGAGAAACGCTATGCATTATGTGTTAAGTTTGTTGCTTTACGACCCAATAAATGAAATATTTTACGAACGAGGCACGAGAGAAGCAACAGTGACAACTCTATCATGTGAGGAGAAACACCTCTTACGGGTTGGGTGATAAGCAGGAAGTGAATCGAGACAAACTCAAGATGCAGGGAGTTTGGGGACACTGCTATTGTGAGAGCGGACATGTACCCTTGACGAAGTAAGGTTATTTTTTCTTAATGAGTTTTCTAAAACAGCATAGAAGTGCTTTTAAAACTATAAGCAGTCTAAATCGGGAGAACCAAACGTGCAAAAATGACTCAAAATATGTATTTTTTTTTTACTTCCTAGTGTTTGACTACAGGGATGGCCCACCCCTGAAATTACCTATGATGTCTGTGTAACTAATGAGACCTGTAGGTAGTGTGTGCGTCATGAGTCTTTTAAATTTTTGTTGGTGTCACCTATGGTCTTTTTATCTTTTTATGTAGCTACAATATTATAAGAGGAACATTGATCCCTCTTTCTACCATGCATGAAAATAGTCTATAGTGAGATGATCACATGAGGTGGGGTGCTTTCAAATACAATAGCACCTTCTTGATACAGTAATTTTCACTTTTCAGCTATGACCATATAGGGAACATGTCCTTCAAGTATGGTCTGTATGATGTCATGCATGCTTCCTACAAATCTAATTGAATTAGCAGAAGGCTAATATTGATATCACGCAAGGTAACTCATTGGCTGACACGACCTACATTGACACCTGGGAACATAATATCCTATTTCTAGCCTAGCCCTAATTCCCATATTAAAAATTCACAATAAGGATTCAGAGGCTATTTCAATTCACCTACTTCCCCTGCCTTCACTCACTTCTATCATTCTAAGAACTCTGCTTACAAATGTGTTGAGTCCATCCATACACTTTCAGTGTTTGGGTGAAGGTCCAACGATGAAGCATGCCACGGGTGGTACCTGCAAGTGAGGAACCTAAAAAGATATAAATATATTTTATATATATTTATGCGCACATAAATATTGTTACGAAAGGTAATTCCTTACAATCATACAATACTGAAAATCTGAGGAATTGTGAGGTCAGCACTGATTTACCTGGATGCCATGACATAAATCTCAGATACACTGAACACATGCACCTCATGAACTTTGGGTTTCCCCTCTTTTTGTATATTTACTATGGAGGAGGGTTATCATTCGCTATGGTGGTGCAGAGGTCTTGGACCAGCAGCTCCGTACGGTGGCAGTCAAGACTAACATCTTGACCGAGGTCCTGCAGCCTGTTGTCTCCAACGCAGAACCCAAGCAGCTCCAAGCCCAGCAGAGGGGTCCAGTGAACAGAACAATTCCCTGCTACCATCGCCCCTCACTAAGCGACCCAGTATTCCTCACCACCCACCCCACCACACAAAGCTTGGTGGTTCAAACTTCCACTACCGGTGGCATGTTTCTGCATCCCGGGACAGGAAATCCATGAAAATGGAAAGCTTTGGGCCTTTTGGGCCGTTATTCCCATTCAGTATGGGACATGGTTGCACAGGGGCTGCCCAGAGTATCGGAAGAGGACTGGATTCTACTCTCCCAAGCCAATTTAGACCGGAGAGATGCTGCAAAGTTCGCCATCCGATGTGTCTTGGACAAAACAGGCTTGCTGGGCAGATCAAATTGCACAATGGTGGCCATACTTTGCCATGCCTGGCTGAGGACGTCTGGTTTTTCGGAGGATGTGCAGGCTAATCTTATGCCATACCCTGTGATGGCTCCCGTCTCTTAGGAGACCAAGCAGTTGCCCCATTTAAGCATTTCAAGGACTCGCAGGCTACGGCCAAGTCCTTCAGCCTCCCGACAATATCCCAGCTTGTATCTGCTTTTCGTCCTTTCGTAGCTACTGAAGGGGTTATCACCCATGTCAACCCTATTTCGGCCAAAGGGTACCCCAAGTTCAGCATCCTCTGTGGGGCTGTGGACATGGTTCGCCCTGACCCCGAGGGTCGGTAGGCCTGAAGTCAATTTCCTCCACCACCGCAAAACCCTTCTAGTCTGATACCCCAGGATCAATCATATCCAGTTGGTTGTAGAATACGCCATCATCTCCACCACTGGCAAGACATCACCTCAGATAGGAGGGTATTGCAAATAGTCCGAAGGGGCTACTCCCTCCCCATCAAGACTCCTCCTCAAAGCCATGCCTCCAGTATACGATTGGCTGATGGAAGATCAATTTGCCTTACTCCGTGAGGAAGTCAAAACTCTCTTGGCCAAGGGAGCTATAGAGAGGGTTCCCGGACCAGAAATAGGCTGTGGTTGTTATTACTGCTATGTTCTGGTCCCAAAGAAGGACGGAGGCCTTAGTCCTTTTCTCGACCTCAGAGCCCTCGACTACTTCCTGAAAAAGGAGAAGTTCAAAATGTTCACCCTAGTCTACCCCTATTTTCATATCCCCATCCTGCCTGCCCATCGTCGCTACCTGCGGTTTACGGGAGGCCACAAGCACTTTCAGTTTGGTGTGCTCCCTTTCAGCCTTACCAGTACCCGTAGGTGTTCAAGAAGGATATGGCGGTGGTCGCAGCCCGTCTGCGGAGATTAGGGGTTCCAGTCTTCCCCATCTCGAGGACTGGCTGTTGAAGGCAGAATCGTCCCAAGCAGTTATCTCCTACCTCCAGACTATGGCGAACCTCCTACATTTGCTTGGGTTCACTATCAACTTGCCGAAGTCGCACCTGATTCCCTCTCAGACGTTTCCTTTCATTGGAGCGGTTCTGTTCATGGTGCAGTTTCGGGCTTATCCTCCTGAATGGCGTGTCCAGGATATTCTGGCTGAAAATGATATTTCAGCCTCTATCCTGGATTTTGGTTCGAATGACTCGGAGGCTGTTGGGCCTCATGGCCTCCTGCATCCTGCTGGTGGACCGTGCATCTCACGACCTTGTTCAGATATCAGAGGGCACTGCGAAAGACCTGCAGTGGTGGCTGACAAACCGCTATTGGGTCAGAGGCAGACCCTCTCCCTTCCCCAACCAGATTTGACAGTAGTAACAGATGTAGCACTACGCCTCTGAAACAACAGGACATATCCCTAGTGGTTCAACACCTGGCCAGTTTCCTGAACGCCCGGGTGGATTAACTCAGTCATTGTTGCACAACGGATCACGAAGGGCATCTCCATCTGGAGGTGGCGCAAGGTCTCTTTCAGCAGTGGGGAGAGCCTTGGTTAGATCTGTTCTCCGGAGAGAATGCGCAATGTCAGCTGTTTTGCGCGTTGGAGTTTCCAAGGCGGCTCTGGCTTGGTGATGCTTTTCATCTCGAGTGGAGCATAGGGCTCCTGTACACCTTTCCGCCCATACTACTTCTGTCAAGCGTGCTCAAGAAGATCAAGAGCGACGGGCACAAGTCATCATTGTGGCTGTGGACTAGGCATGGAGAGTTTGGCATCCCAAGCTTCTGCAGATGAACATCAATCCTCCGATCAGGCTGCCTCTTTGGGAGGATCTTCTGTTGCAGCAGCGGGGGGGGGGGTCTTCCACCCTTACTTTTCCACCCCCGCCTCCTTGCGGGGAGATTGAGCGGCAACAGTTGACAGCTTTTGGCCTTCCTCCTGAAGTCTGCCAGCCAGATGTCCCCCCACCAAGTCTGTATACACCTGCCGATGGCAAAGATTTTGTAAATATTGTAGAGAACAGTCTGTTAACCCTTTGTCTGCGTCTTCCCTCTCTGACATTCTTTTCATTCTTTCTTTGTTTGGCCTAGCAGGGCTCTGCTCTGGGCACTCTGAAGAGTTACCTTTCGGCCCTTTCTGCTTTTCTACAGTTGCAAGATAAGCTGTCACTTTTCAAACCTCTGATTGTACATAGATTCTTGAAGAGGCTTAGACATATGTTTTCTCCCTCACCATTTATCATACCCCAGTGGGACCATAACCTAGTTATCACCTATTTGATGTGTGCACCTTCCGATCCACTACACAATTACCCCCTCCGGCTGCTTACCATTAAAATAGCCTTGTTAGTGGCAATACCGTCTGCCAGGAGGGTGAGTGAATTGCAGGCTCTCTCCTCTCAGCCTCCTTACCTGACCATATTTCCGGCCAAAGTAGTGCTCTGCACTACAGCTACTGTTTTTTAACCTAAGGTTGTGACATCTTTCCTTCTAGGGCAATCTGTCACCTTGCCCACCTTCAATGCTCCTTCGCATCCTTCTAAGGAAGAAAGGTGTCTTTACCGTCTGTTCCCAAAAAGTGTTGATCACACTAAAGAGTTTCTGTGGATAACCAACACTTTGTAGGGTACAATGGAGCAAAGAAGGGTTGTGCTGTGCAGAGGAGGACCATTTCTCGTTGTGTTATCCTCTGCATAAAAATCTGTTATGCTTTGGCAAATGGCGCTGGTTGAATGACCTTCAGGAGGCTAAGGCAGCCTCCACAGCTCTTCAGCGTAGTCTTCCAGTCCTCGTCATCAGCCAGGCGGTTACGTGGGCATCCCTGCCACTTTTGGCAAACATTATTGCTTAGATAATCTGGTCCATACGCAAGGCCTCTTCTGTAGTTTGGTCCTAAACGACTTTCTGGTCTAAAACTTTTCCGCAGTCCCTCCTCCGGCGATGGTATTGCTTGAGTATCTGATCTATGGTAAGGAATCTGCGGCTAGATGTCTCTATCAGATTGACAAGTTACTTACCTTTGGTAACGCAATATCTGGTAGAGAAATGATCTAGTTGCAGACTCCTAACCAAACCACCCATCCCCCCTGCAGATCAGTTTTCAGTGTCAGGGCTATTCCCCTTCAGGGCCCTAGTTAATTTTTAACACACTTTGTTCACTCCACAGTTCCGCGCTTCTAGCATGGAAAGTCATGAAAAGTATTGACGTCCGCGCACCGAGGTAGTGCCTATATAAAAGACGCGGATGTCACAACAACAAACCCGACGCCTACGACGTCACGCATAGTGACCCGACACCACTTATCTGCGTGCAGTGGTACTGCTATAAAAAATCTTACAGATCCAGCATGAAATCTGAATGGTCTACAGTAAGGAACCTGCATCTAGATCAGTTATTTATCAGATAAGGCATTACTGAAGGTAAGTCACTCGTCCTTTAGCCTGTGAATGTGAGAAAACAAGAACTAACTCTTACTTTTTGTGGAGGGTTGTGTAGTGTAGTTCCTATTATCCCAATAGGCTCTGCGCATTGGAATAATATCTTCAATAGTATAGATCTAGGGCAGAGGTTAACTAGGTCTTCTACTGACGATATTAGACTTAAAGTTTTTGGTTTTGCCAGCTAGCTCAGAGTTCACTAGAAACTTTCTCGAATAGACAAGGAGGAGTTTAACTTCCCTGGATAGACAAGAAGGGATTTAGTTTCTGACAACCATAGAACATGACAACTTTGCTCTCCCCCAATCAAGAGTGTATCTCTAGAGTCGTGTGAAAACAAAAGACAACTTATTTTACTCAGTCAGTACGTGCATTCTTAGTTTCACCAGTTTGTAGAGAAAAGGAAGAGACGGGCGTGTTCAATAAAAGATGGTATTTATTGATCAGTCTCTTTTCTCGTACAAGAGAAATGAATCGATATTATTGCGATACTTATGGTTAAGTAAAGTGCATACAATAAAAGCAGAAGTATAAAATAATACTGCAGAAGCATTGATATGGTTTCTAAGCCATATGATATTTAAAATTGATAAAATAGATACATACATATATACATTTGACTAATCGTACTCAACGGGTGCTTCTAACCACGCCTACCCCAGTGTACCTGACCTAAGCCTAATACGTGGGCGAGAGTAGATAAGTAGCAGTTTAAGTTAAGTTTGTTTTGCCAAGTGACTGACTCAAGAATTCTCTGCAAGGGGTTGTTCAGTTCTGTACCTGAGATCTAGAATGGTTGAGGGCTGGTATCTCTCGTCTCTGGTCTTGATATTCCAGCTGCCTGCGAGGGCTGCTTGGAAGCGCCGGAGCTGGATTTCTCAGCAGGAGAAAACAGCGTCTCGTTCTCAGCGCGTCAGGAAGGCGGGGCAGCGCGTGTGGGCTTCGCTCTCTGCTGGGCTCCTCAGCGCGTCTCGCTGCTCCGATCTCGTCACCACCGCGTGTGTTTGCTTAAGGCAATGTCGGTAATATTTATACCTGTAAGGTGTCGAGATTGACGTAAGGATGGACATGGATACGTCAATAAGGATGTCATACGAACGGGCTTGTTCGCACATTCTTTTGCTGAAGTTCTCGGTGAAATCAAAACAATGGCCGCGGGGATTTTCCCAGGTTGTCATAGGTTTGATTTGTTTTGAGAACTCCGTATGCCTTATCAGGGGCTGGAGGAATAGTGCTTGTCTAATTAGATGGCATGCGTTATTACCTAATCAGATAACACGTTTCTGTGCCGTGGTGTGGCCTAATCAGATAACGTTTTTTTGCGCCGTGGGTCGGCTGCTAGTTAAGTATTAACCAGAACAGGGCCGGGAATAGGGTAATCGATACAGAACCTATAGGAATACATCACACCCACTCCACGCTGACTATGTCCATATTTACAAGATCTAGGCATAGTAAATATACTAGTAGAGCATGTGTATACCCTACCACCCCAAAATACATCCATATGCATTTTGAAACATGAAATATACGAAAAGATATATATACACATTATATGCACTTAAGCAGTATATTAATGCTAAATAAATCACGCATATTCATACATCACTATTAATAAAATATGAAAATTAACACATGAAATGGCTCTTAATACAGAAGAAAAAAAAATGCGAGACCATTCCATCACAAAATAAAATATTTATGAACAGGCCAGAGGGCAGCTAATGACTCTAAAGTTCCTAAAATAGAAATATAGTTCCCTAAGAATATTTTCTACTTTAAGCAGAAGAGAAGTGTCCCGAAAAATTGTAAAATATTTTTGGGGCCGCTGAAAAATTATGTTCCGCTGTCCGTAAACTGGAGAAAAATTTGTTCATAATACTTTATTATCAAAATTGAAGGCCAAATTCAGGGTGTTGGGAACGTCTTGTGCTAGCTTGTTCAAAAGTTATTATTTCTGCTCTGGTGAGAACATCATATCATTTAGACTCTCGAAAAAGCTGTCAACAGCTTCCTGTGAAAGTTCCATTAACTCGGAAAAAGATGTTACCATGCATTCGTGAGCATGATTGCCTTCATTGATGTTTGGATCAGCACAGCTAACAGAAGGTCGTACCTGATCGATGCTGCTTTCATCTTGAACCTCACTACCCCTTAATCGTAGTGGTGAAGTCTCCACGAATGCCGTCATCAGGATTGGTAGCCGCTGGGGACAGCACAATGCATAAGCTGTAACCGGACCCAACAAAGTTTCTGCATCCATTGGCACATCCGATTGTAGCGTCAGACAGGTGTCTAACACGCATTCTTCTCCGCATAGCAAGCACCTTAATACAGGTAAAACACAGCTTTGCCACATAGGTCTAAATGAAAGAAACCAAGTCATGTTTAGGTCTCTAAGCCGGGACAGTCGATGGATTTTAGATATCTGGTCCCGGTATCCAATGGCTAGGATTGTTTCTTCCCTTGTCGCAGGTGTTTTGTCTGTGACACGGTTTGCCATAGCGAAATAACAGGATCAAAAATAGGATTCCTGCCACTAGTCCCAAAAGGAGAGGAAGTCCACCAAAGACGGAATGGACAAAGTCTGGAAAAATACCCAGAATGGCTTTAAATGGTGTTAGAGCCCCTGAAAACACTGTCTTAAATACATTTGAGACTCCACTGGTATCAGAAATATTTAAGATTTCGTTCAGGATTTCTGCGAAATGTATGGGGGAATTAGTTGATAACAATGAATGAATCTCTGCCGTTGTCCTTGCAACTTGGAGATCATACGTTTCTTTTGATGACGTGAGCCTGGTAGGCGTCTGAAGGAGCACAGTTTTCATTCTGCTTAAAGTATCAACTCTAATGGAAGAAATTTTCAAATTCGGCCATAACCTTGCCTCCCTGTCTGGCATTGCGCTGGGGAACAATACTCGTTCACAGCACATGACCTTCGCAGTCGTAGTTATGAGATAAGCTATTCCGGGCACCAAGCTACAACATCTGCGGTCTACGATTATAATGTAACTCCCGTTCGATAGTCTCCTAAAGAATGGTTCTATTTGTGTCGCAGGTGTGCCTAGCTGGTGACATGAAAGGTTATTTGAGGACCCTTCACATGCTCCGTGTAAACTAATACCATTACACAGAAGTGTACCGCTTAGTGACATTGCACAATTATTGCCACTAAGAAACACTTTCCGGCCTTTATTACTGACACACGCGTGTGAATAGGGCAAGTTCCATGTTGACTTAATGTACCCTTTACCCAATTTTTCGTACATGCCAGCCTGTATATATTTTTGGCAGTATTGAAACCTGAAAGTAGATATTGGAATATGAATTATTCCATGTATTATCCACTCACTGACAGGTCGTTCTGACATTGTCAATGGTAATCTCTCGAGTTTCTCAATGCTCAGGATTGTATAATCAGCACCCTTCTGTGCCATACTGATTTGTTTATCAGTAAGGTTAAAGATATTGAACAGTGACGTTGTGTTGATTAAACGCCAAGGCACATAGCCTGAACGCAGATTTTGTAACGTCCAGCCAAGTTGTACAATAGAACGCAATTGGGACTGACCGTGTTGTAATAACAGTAAGTCTTGCGATATTATGTCGATTGCTGAAGACACAATGCTGTCCAAAGAGTATATTCTGGAGGACAGAGTCATTAACCCATTGTCCACCACAGAAAGTGATTTTTCCAAATTAATACGGTCAATTTCCCGTATTTTCTCTGATGTTTCAATCGGAGTTATTTTCCAGGCTTCGTTATAAGCTGCATATACAGAGGCTGCTATGAAGCGTTTTTGACGCTGTTTGCGTGGTCCCATAATGAAATCACGCAAGTCAGCACCATCAGTAAGTAAAGTTAGGTGTTGCTTAATTTCAGACAGTGTGGATGTTTGTAGCCATTGAAGGCAGAGTTTGCCCACACTGTACGTCGTAATTATCCCTGGGTGTTGTCTTTGGGAATATCTAGGGTCTGGCCTGGTCAATTTGAACCCCTGGATTTTGTTCAGGAATCTGTCTTGACAGTTATTAGTATCTGTGGGCCAGATCAACCACTTTTTCCAATCTGGATGTGTTCTGTTTTGGCTTATTATATGGTTTACGTCTATCTCCTCATCTGTTGAGCTATTACTGTTCATTGTTGGCTTTGGAATAGACGGTTTGTTCAAATCTTTGATTTTGGCTAGGCCAAGACAGGTAGTTTGTTGAATAGTGTCATTCAAAAATATCATTTGTTCTGGGATCATGCAGGCTCTAAACAATGATTCTATACCTTGTACTTGCCATTCCTTTGTACCCCAAACACTTTTTACTTCAACATTTTTGTCCCAGTATTCAAAACCAAATGTACTCATTTGCTCAAAAAATGAGTCTGAATATATCAATTTAGTGTTTGTAAGCATGGTCTTTGTACCTGTCTTATTTGATAATTTGAAATAAAATGTTTCTGCATTACTTGTGTTGAACCCTGAAAAATATGAATATTTGTCATAAAAAGTTCTTGAACTACCTTTTGGAGGGGTTGCACAGTGTTCCCATTGATTATAATTTAAAACATTTCTAGGTTGTGCAGATTTATGCAGATAATGATTACTATAGTGATTATAGCAGAACATTTTATCATAATTAGACGAACCCTGCAAATAATCATGTTTTGTAAATTTAGCATGACACCTAGTTTGCTGGGTGTGTGAGGGTTCTAGTTCCAACTGGGGAATCCCCCACTCACTAGCACACACCCCTCTCCATCACTCTTCCCGGGGAACTTTGTACACTCCCTTTGTGTCACTAGACTATGGACCAGTACACTGGACCCCGTAAAATATCGTCCTACCCCAGTCCCCCCTTTTTGTATAGATAGTTTTGCGCGAGAGCACTCTCGCGGGACTTTGAGGTTACCTACAGTAATCAACTTTTACTGAGAGGACCATAGTGTGCCCACTGATACTCACTACGTACAGTTGGACTCCTTTATCATCCTACTTTCACTACTAGTCAAATACACAGACCGGTACATACATCACCTCACCATGGAGGATGTACCAGGCCTGAGTTTCGATGAAGAAACAATTGAAGAGGCATTAAGATCAGCTCCCTCACTCTTTGGAATGGGTGGTGCTACTGCCTCTAGTGCTGCTACTGAGGACTGGGTTACGGTAACCTCCCTCAAAAAAGAATGGCTCAGGATAACTGTACATGGGGCAATGATGACAGAATACTTAAGGGCCAAGATAGCCCCACAGGGACTTATAGTCAATATCATGCCAAGACTGTTTCTGGAAGACGGTCAATTTATGTCAGGGTCTGACGGGTGCCTGCCCAATTGTGAGGACTACATCTCCCAGAATCCTTAGGGGCGCCAGGAAAGGGAGAGGCTTCAAAACGGTGTGAGACGCTGGGGGCGGTGCACGTGATTTTGTCTGTTGTTCGTTCTGTTGCACGAAGCAGTGGAAGCCTGTTCCCTTGGTGCCTGTCATAGAACGCTGATCTTGCCGTCCTGTTTACCTCGCTGCTGTGCCTTGCCGGTTGACGTCCTGAGCCGGCTCAACTGCAGCGGAGGCTTTGTGTTTGTACTTTGTTGAGTGCCTGTTTGCACAGAGCAGAGACGCGGGTTTCCTCTGCTTCTGCTGGCATTGGGTGAGTGCCTACTTGTAGCGCGAGGGACGCTGGATTTCCCCCCCTCGCGTTATAGCGTTTTGTTTTGTGCTAACTCTGAGAGACACCGGATTTGCCCCCTCTCGAGTTAAAACACCTTAGCCCCGGTAGAGAGACGCTGGATTTCCCCCTCTCTGATCCGGAGGACTCATAGGTGTGTTTGGATGTTGAAACGCTCTCTTGGAAGCGGCTGGCATCACGGTTGCTGGTAAGACCTCCAACTATAACACTAGGACAGTGTATTAACTGCTGAACCACCGTGACCTTAACGGTGGTTTCCTTGGTTGCTATATTTTGTTTTCTATTTGGGATTACTTGCTGAAATCTTCAAAGTGGGTACCCTAGGAGTTCCTTTCGGCAACGGGGCGAGAACGTAGGGTATGTATGTGGTTTTGAGTGTGACAGGAGTTACATTGTGTGGTATCCCTGAGAAGCTCTTGGAGTGTTATTTATATTGTTTATATCTTTACAGACACCTATCCTTACGAAGTGAGAGACGTCATCTCATATCCTTGAGTAGAAGAGAGAAGGGCCTAGCAGTATCTGAGACGTATCAGGTGGGCAACTGTCTCACGGGTGGTAGAGAAGTAGGGGGGGAAAAGGTCGAGAACACTTCTAATGATTGTTCTCTTGTGCTTTTACAGATTATCCTTTTCATGACGGTTCCCGCCCCGGCTTCTTTTATTTCCCTCACCTGCTGACCACGGTGCTCTGTACCTCTGTTGAGTTGGAGCACGGGGACAGCTGGAGGTGGACCCCTCATAGCATCTCATCGATCCTGAGGAATCGTTGGACCGTGACAGAATCACGTGCCCAAGAAATATTCCTCCTGATCGGTGTGAGCTATGGCTACTATGGAAGACGTGCTGGCGGCTCTGGTATTAGTCCAACAAGAGTTGGCTACCTCCCGAGCTGAAACCGCGGCTTTAAAGGAACAGGTAGAGAGACAGAATAGGAACCCTTTCAATGCCTCGGCAGGTGCTCAGCAAATCCAAGTCACTGTTCCCCCGCCCATCCCTTTAGCCAGCCCTGAGAGGTACTCGGGTGACCCTCGCGCTATTCAGGCTTTTTTGACGCAGGTGTCATTACATTTTTCCTGTCGTCCTGCTTCTTTTCCCACAAACCTATCTAGAGTGGCTTTTGCCATTTCATATTTGTCAGGTGATGCGGCGAATTGGGCAGGGCCGTTGGTTCGGAACGACGATCCGCTTTTGACGGATTGGAACGCGTTCAAAAGAGAGTTTGAGCGTGTATTTGATCGGAGGGTCACCACTTTGAGTGCGGATCGGGACCTTCTTACTTTGAAACAGGGCAGGAATGATTTGGTGACATATATGACGTCATTTAATAGATTGGTTGCAGAGACGGGGTGGCCAGAAGAAAAAAGAATGGCGTTGTACTATCAGGGGTTGTCGGACGAAATTAAGGATGTGTTAGCACAAATTGACCCGCAACCCACGACATGTACGGCCTTGATTAACTTAACGTTACGGTTGGATCATCGTCTCTCTGACAGAATGGGAGATAGGAGAAGAGGGAATCGTCCCCATGGAGGGATGGGAGTTAGTGAGGCCGTTGGACAAGCCGACAAAGGTGGGTCGCCTGAACCCATGGAAGTGGGGGCGGTGCGGGCGCCTTTGTCTAGGACAGAAAGGGAAGCACGTCGCTCCCAAGGGCTCTGTATGTACTGCAGTAAAAAGGGCCATTATGTTAAGGACTGCCCAACGAAACCAAAAAGAACGCGCCCTTTTGTAGCGGGCAAGAATTATTCTTTACCGGCAGTACATACAGAGGAGAGCGAGTCCACAGACAGAATGCCGGTAGCCCTGGAAGGTGCGGGATGGCAATTGCCGTCTTTGGCAGGAGCTGTGTCAGAGGGTGTGGTGGCACACATAGTGCTCTCAATGTTCTTACGGATAAGAGGAGAACAACATGTCGTCCACAGTATGATAGATTCAGGAGCCACCGGTAACTTCATTGATGTGGGTTTAGTTAGCCGGTTGGGATTGGTTCGAGTCTCCATGTTGAAACCCGAAAAAGTGTTGGCCGTGGATGGCACCCTGTTGAAATCTGGTCCGGTCACGGAAAGGACAGAAAGCGTAGAATTAAGGCTACCGGGGCTCCCCTTGGACCATGTAGAGATCATTACCCTGAATATCATCGAGGCTCCTCAATATGAGGTGATCCTGGGTATGCCCTGGCTAGGGTTGCACAATCCTACAATGGATTGGAAACGTAGGACGGTTAGGTTTCTGTCGGAGGAATGTCAGGCGACATGTTTAAGAGAGACGAACAGTCCTTTGGCTGCTTTGGTGCAAGGGTTGCAGGTGTCTACGGCCGCAGAAAAAGATGTAACGTTACCATCAGTGTACAGCGAATACAGTGAGGTGCTCAGTGAGGTCAAGGCGGCGGAGCTGCCTCCCCATCGTGAATACGACTGCCGCATTGACCTCATTGATGGGGCAGTAATGCCATCTTGTAGAGTGTACGCCCTTTCGGAACCCGAGACTGAGCACCTACAGGGGTATTTGAAACGGTTCTGTGCCATGGGATACATCCGTCCATCTAGGTCCCCTGCGGCATCGCCTCTGTTTTTCATTTCGAAGGCTAATGGCGAGTTGCGTACGTGCATCGATTACCGCATGTTAAACAAACAAACAGTGAGGAACAGGTACCCTCTTCCACTGATCCCCGTGCTACTGGACCAGGTGAGGGAGGCCCACATATACACCCGATTGGATCTCAGAGGCGCCTACCATCTGGTGAGAGTCCGTAGCGGGGATGAGTGGAAGACGGCCTTTAAAACGAGGTATGGCCTTTTCGAATACTTGGTAATGCCGTTCGGGTTGTGCAACGCCCCGGCGGCATTCCAGTATTTTTTAAACGATGTCTTAAAAGAATACATCGATCAGTTCGTCATCGTATATATCGATGATATCTTGATATATTCGGTGTCGGAATCACAGCATGCGAGTCATGTCTGTTTGGTCCTGAAGAGACTGTTGGAGAACAGTCTTTACTGTAAGCTCAGCAAGTGTGAGTTTGGAGTGAGTGAAGTGGAGTTTTTGGGCGTTATGTTGAGTCCCGAGGGTTTTCAGATGGCAGACCGGAAGGTGGAGGCAGTGCAGCAGTGGCCAATTCCTAAGACCGTGAAAGAGGTACAGGGCTTTCTCGGTTTTGCGAATTATTATAGGAGATTCATAGCCCAGTTCTCCTTGGTGGCAGCTCCGATCACTCGTTTACTGAGGAAAGGTGTTCCGTTTCAATGGACCGTGGAAGCCAACAACGCTTTCGGTCTGTTGAAAACCCTGTTTAGCACAGCTCCAATACTGCGACACCCGCAAATGGATGTGCCGTTTGTCGTAGAGGCGGACGCTTCTGATACCGCGGTTGGGGCAATTCTATCTCAGAGGGACAAGGCAACAGGGCAGCTGCATCCAGTGGCGTTCCTGTCACAAAAACTCTCCTCGGCGGAACTGAATTATACCGTGGCGGAGAAGGAGCTGTTCGCCATAAAAAAGGCTTTCATGGAATGGAGGCACTATCTGTGGGGTGCAAGACACACCGTAACAGTGTACTCGGATCACAGGAACCTGGTGTATATGAGGACTGCTCGTCATCTCTCACAAAGACAGATGAGATGGACACAGTTCTTTGCAGGGTACGACTTTGTCATCACGTTCCGTCCGGGGTCCGACAATAGGAAGGCTGACTCTCTATCGAGACAGGAGGAAGGCAGCGCTTCCATTCAGGAGAAACCACAAGCTATCATATCACCTGAGAAAGTACTGTGTGCAGTCTCGGCAGACAGATTCGTGCAACTGGTTGTGGATTTCCGTAGCCCGGAACAGTGGAAGGCGTGGGCAGAACAGGGTGTTTATCGGACTCTGAAACATGGAATTCCTCTGTGTCAAGGTAAACTGTATCTCCCTTCGCATTCACTCAGGTTGCAGGCGTTCAATTGGTGTCACAATGCTGTCATGGCCGGCCATCCGGGTAGAAAGAAGACGCTGTTATTACTACAGCGTCAGTTCTGGTGGGACGGAATGGCGAAAGAGGTGCACGACTGGGTACAGCAGTGTGACACGTGTGCTCGTGCCAAAGGTGAACAAAACAAGATGAAGGGGAAGTTGATCACTCTACCCACTCCTGCCCATCCATGGCATACCATCAGTATCGATTTCATAGTGGGTTTACCAACAGACCAGGGTTGTAACGCTATCCTGGTAGTCGTAGACAGCCTCACGAAAATGGGTCATTTTATTCCCTGCCGTAACCTACCCACAGCCAGTCAGACCGCCCAGCTGCTTCTCACCCATGTGGTGAGATTACATGGAATACCTCGAGTTATCATCTCCGATCGCGGGCCTCAGTTCGTGGCCCGGTTTTGGCACATGTGGTGTAAGGCCATGCACACGGAGGATGCTCTTTCTACAAGCTTTCATCCACAGACAGAAGGCCAAACCGAGCGAATGAATCAAACCTTGAAGAAATATCTTAGGTGTTATGCAAAGGAAGCGGAACAGTCCTGGGTTTCTATGTTGTGGTTGGCGGAGTTGTCATATAACAACACTTGGCATAGTTCGATCAACGAGACTCCTTTTAGGGCCAACACAGGGTACCACGCCAATACTCTGCCCGTGGTGATCCCGGGGGAAATCCAGAACCACCCCTCGGTGGCAGCCCACATGAAGACTCTCCAAAGACTCCATCGTGTGGTACGACAGTCATTGGATCAGGCCAAGATCTCCTACAAGAAATGGGCGGATGTCCATCGGCAGGTGGGACCGGAATACAACACAGGGGATCGGGTCTGGCTCTCCACTCGGAACATTCGTTTCCGGTACCGTAGCATCTTTCACCCTCGCTTCATCGGTCCTTATGTTGTGGTACGTCGAGTCAATCCGGTGGCGTACAAACTCAAGTTGCCGGCCTCTTTGCGAATTCATCCGGTATTCCACTGCAGCCTGTTGAAACCGGCTGGCCGGGCCAGGGTTGTGGCGTCGCCTCCAGTGTTGAGGGACGGTCAACTGGAGTACGAGGTTCGTAAGATCCTAGATTCCAGGTATCGGCAGGGGAAGCTGTGGTTCCTGGTCTCCTGGAAAGGGTATCAGGCGGAGGACGATTCCTGGGAGCCGAGCACGGGGGTCCATGCTCCGGAGGCTGTCCGAAAGTTCTTTCTGCTGCATCCGGGGAAGCCTGGAGCTAGGAGGCACCGGGGAGGGGGGCGTACTGTCAGGGTCTGACGGGTGCCTGCCCAATTGTGAGGACTACATCTCCCAGAATCCTTAGGGGCGCCAGGAAAGGGAGAGGCTTCAAAACGGTGTGAGACGCTGGGGGCGGTGCACGTGATTTTGTCTGTTGTTCGTTCTGTTGCGCGAAGCAGTGGAAGCCTGTTCCCTTGGTGCCTGTCATAGAACGCTGATCTTGCCGTCCTGTTTACCTCGCTGCTGTGCCTTGCCGGTTGACGTCCTGAGCCGGCTCAACTGCAGCGGAGGCTTTGTGTTTGTACTTTGTTGAGTGCCTGTTTGCACAGAGCAGAGACGCGGGTTTCCTCTGCTTCTGCTGGCATTGGGTGAGTGCCTACTTGTAGCGCGAGGGACGCTGGATTTCCCCCCCTCGCGTTATAGCGTTTTGTTTTGTGCTAACTCTGAGAGACGCCGGATTTGCCCCCTCTCGAGTTAAAACACCTTAGCCCCGGTAGAGAGACGCTGGATTTCCCCCTCTCTGATCCGGAGGACTCATAGGTGTGTTTGGATGTTGAAACGCTCTCTTGGAAGCGGCTGGCATCACGGTTGCTGGTAAGACCTCCAACTATAACACTAGGACAGTGTATTAACTGCTGAACCACCGTGACCTTAACGGTGGTTTCCTTGGTTGCTATATTTTGTTTTCTATTTGGGATTACTTGCTGAAATCTTCAAAGTGGGTACCCTAGGAGTTCCTTTCGGCAACGGGGCGAGAACGTAGGGTATGTATGTGGTTTTGAGTGTGACAGGAGTTACATTGTGTGGTATCCCTGAGAAGCTCTTGGAGTGTTATTTATATTGTTTATATCTTTACAGACACCTATCCTTACGAAGTGAGAGACGTCATCTCATATCCTTGAGTAGAAGAGAGAAGGGCCTAGCAGTATCTGAGACGTATCAGGTGGGCAACTGTCTCACGGGTGGTAGAGAAGTAGGGGGGGAAAAGGTCGAGAACACTTCTAATGATTGTTCTCTTGTGCTTTTACAGATTATCCTTTTCATGACGGTTCCCGCCCCGGCTTCTTTTATTTCCCTCACCTGCTGACCACGGTGCTCTGTACCTCTGTTGAGTTGGAGCACGGGGACAGCTGGAGGTGGACCCCTCATAGCATCTCATCGATCCTGAGGAATCGTTGGACCGAGACAATTTAAAGTGGACTGGTGTCGTGTCTCTTGGAAATGTACTAAAGACCTTCTGTTTCTGATTGTCAAAACTGCCAAAAGATTGGCTGATGCCTTATTGGTCAAAATTGCAGCAATCGAAACGACACTCCAAAGTACTATGAAGAAGACTCCATTCACTACAAAGTTGGCAGAGATCAACCAAGAGATCACTGACAACCGAGAGTATCTCATACAACAGAAAATGACTACACTGCAAAAAGACATAGCCAAATTTGATAAAGAAAAGGTATATCCCTACCTCAAAGAGGGATTTAGCAATAACAAGAATGGCTATTCCACTGATGGGAGCTCAGGCAACGACAGCCGGAGAGGTTCCTCTGACAGTAATTCTAGTGATAGCAACCCATCTAATAACCGTGGCAATCAACACCATCCTAGATGGAATCAAATGCCGAACAATGGCCAAATGTACCAAGGCCCCCCACAGATGCCACCGCCCTGGCAATACCCCTTTTACCCTCAAGGCCCTCCCCAATTCTATCCAATCAACCCACCTTTTTTAGGCAGAGGCTGGGGCAGAGGAAGAGGGCGAAAGCGAGGAGGACGCAAAACTGTCCAATGGCAAGACCAACCAACTGCGCAGACAGTGGTGGAGACCAGGAGCACAACCAGAGGCAGGAGAGTCTGATTGTAAATCTGTCTGGCAGAACACTGAACACGCTAGAGACAAAAATTCTTGAGAAAGGACTAGGCTTCGTGCCCACCCCTACACCTGATGGCTTCACTGAAATGTGTGAAGTGAAACAATTTTTCAGGAAGGTACGCCTACGATCTTTCTTTGCAGATAAACCTGAGCAAGATAAAACGGATACAGGGTTACGCAAACCATCTACCTTTACCCCATCAGACTCGATGGTCCCCCCTGAGATACTAGCTTTTGAGAAGGCAGTACTTAGGAGCTTGGACAACAAACCAAACACTGCCTCTTACAAAAATTTGAGCACAGTCGAGAGACAAACTGTCTTAGAACTTGGCAATGACACCAGCATAGTGATCAAACAGGCAGACAAAGGTGGGGCCACTGTTATTCAGAACTACACTGACTATGATACTGAATGCAAACGTCAACTTTCTAACATCACTCATTACAGACCACTTACCATAGATCCCACTAAACGACTCAGTAACACCATCGCGAGTCTTGTCTTAGAGGGCGAAACAAATGAGTGGATCTCTAAAAATGAAGCTGCATTTTTAGTCACCACAGATCCGGTCATCCCATACTTCTACACTCTCCCAAAAATCCACAAAGGTGTGACTCCAGTCCCTGGGAGACCGATTGTCTCTGGCATAGGCTCTCTACTTGAGCCCTTGTCAAAATTCTGTGACTCATTCCTCCAACCAGTGGTGAGGAAAATTCCTTCCTTTTTACAAGACACAAGAGATGTCCTCCGCCTCATTGAATCCTTTGAGGGGAGGGAAAATGTGGACCTCCTCCTCACGATGGATGTGGAGGCACTATATACCAACATCCCCCAACAAGCCACCCTGGAGGCAGTGGAATCCACCCTGTTATTGGAAGACTGGTCCTCTCCAACCCCAGTTTCATTCATCATGGCATGTGCCTCCCTGGCATTGACAGAAAACTTCTTTCAATATGGTTCCCAACTATACCATCAGATCCAGGGGACTTCCATGGGGTCTACCTTTGCTCCAAGCCTGGCATGTATCTACATGGCAACTTTTGAGGAAAGTGTCATCAAATCTGCATCCAACCCCTACCGTGATAATATCACCTTATGGCGCAGGTATATTGACGACATCCTCATTTTTTGGAAGGGTGATCGCATAACCTGTGAGGCCTTCTGCAGTTGGATTAATCTCCAAAATCAATATCTAAAGTTCACGGGTACCATCTCTACAACCACCATCCCCTTCCTGGACCTATGCATCAACCTTAATCCCACTAGTCTCAGCACAACTCTCTTTCGCAAGAGTACTGACAGAAACAGTCTCTTACTGTTTCAAAGCCACCATCCACTGGCCTTGAGGGACAATCTTCCCTTTGGCCAATTCCTCAGGATCAGGAGGAATTGCACAGATAAAGCAGACTTCCTAAGGGAAGCAACTCTCCTTCAACACAAACTGCAGGACAGAGGGTATCCTACAAGACTATTAAACCAGTCACGGAAAAGAGCCCTGAATAACCCAAGAGCAAACTTACTGGAAGAACAACCCAAGGCCCAAGACGATCTGATAACTTGTGTCACTTCCTTTACCCCGAACTCTACGTTCCTAAAGAAAACGATAAATAAACACTGGCCCTTAGTCAACACGGGTGGTTTAGAAGTTCCAAACCCCAGATTCGCTTTCAAAAGAACTGCTAATCTTAAGGACGCCCTAATACACACACGTCCCAGGAAAAACACCACTGATAACCAGAGAACACTGTGGGACCTTCCCCCAGTGGTAGGACATTTCCCGTGTGGCGGGTGTGCGGCATGCCCTCAGACATCCCAATGTAAAGAAGTCAGAATTACAGACACGTTTGTATGGCAACTCCGCAAGCATACAAATTGTAACAGCACAAAGTGCATCTATATGATTACCTGCCCCTGCGGAAAAAACTATATAGGGATGACTATGAGGCACATCAAAGTGAGGATTATGGAGCACAAGAGCAACATCAGGTGCTCCAAAACACATACCAAACTGTATGAACATTACTTTCAAAGCAAACACTCTGCAGACAGTCTCACATGGCTGGTTCTAGAAGCCCACCCAGCCATTTCCAAACAAGCTCTGTTTAGGATTGAACAGAGATGGGTCCATCGGCTTCGATTGGACCTAGTTGGGCTAAATGATTCTGTCCCATGGGTGTCCTTAGGCATATAATCGAACTGTCCCTGTATTTAAGTAATGTATACCTCACGCGATGCATTTTGCATTTTTCATGTAACTAAATACACTATGCATTTTTCATGTAACTAAATACACTATGCTTTTTTTATGCAACTAAACACACTAGTTGATACATAACAAAGCGACTGTATTGCTCGTTTCCTGTGTGTATTTTCTTAAGGAACGGTGATCAACCAACATCCCTATCCATAGTAACTAACGTCTCCCTCCCTTCCAAGATGGCCGCCAAAGTCACCGGACTGCCCTGAGGTTAGGTTCCCTCTATTACAATACATGCGCAGTCACGGGAAGGGGCGGTACCATAGCGGCGTTAGGCGGAAGAGCAGACATCGACTCTGAGACATAAATAATGGCTCCGAGTCGAAACAGTTACCAGCTGCTCTGCGTCGTGTTTCCGACGCCGCTCGTGGGGTAGTTGCTTCGGCTAGGACTGCTGCCGCCGAAGGTGAGATTCACTCGTCTTGTTGCTCCCCGTCCACCATCTTCCAAACAGGTGAGCTTTGTCAGGTTTGATGCTCGGATCCACGAGAGTATGGGTCTCTGGGTAGCCGTCTCCTGCAGTGTCGCGGTTTTGGCTGTGGTCCGGTTTGGCCTGTGGGTATGTGCACCTTGCGTGGCTGCCCTGTTGTTCCGCGCTGTTTCTCCTTGATGGGTACATCTGGGGCACGGCGCGGTTGCGGCTGGCGCTGGGCGCGGTTAGCACATTCCCCTTTTTGCCTCGTGGGCAGCACTACCCTGGCAGAGTGAGGGAACTTGGATTACGCCGGGTGACCCAACACCTCGAAATTCGAGGCAAAACCGCAAAACTCATTCTGTCCACCCTCTCAGTTGGGGAGCCTTCTTAGCCCTCATGTCCTTACGCTATCCTTTGGTCCATAGCATTCCAAGAACAAAAAAAGTTATAATGATTCCCTCCAACTAGGTACCATACCTTCTCAGCCGGTCCCACGGGAGCAGACTGTGAGGTACCTCAGGGATTCAGCTGGGGTAAGGTTACCCTTTCAGCCCTCCTCCTTACATGCAGCACTGTTTGGCTTTTGTTTTTGTAGTCACCTCTCACCGATGCATGGTGTGGCATGAACTAGTTGGTTACAAAAAATATTTACCAACTGATTACAATGTATATGCTCGGGGTTTTTTCAATCATCACGGTCTGTGTGTGTGTGCGCTTACACGTTATGATGAGGTAAAACTTCATTGAGGCTGTTATCCTGTACAATGTTTGCATTTTTGTTCTCATCTCTACAGGTAACTACACTGCAGCAGGACCAATCGGCCTGCACCCTGGTATTACTGACCAAATAAGGTTGTATACCACATTGCAAGTTTTTTACCCTTCACGAACATATATTCTTTCACTGTGTGGTACTATCTATTAAGGTCCTGAAGAATTGCCATCAGGCATGAAACATGTCGACCATAATTGAGGGTAGTAGTTAAAATTTGCTCTAATAGTTTCAGGGTATTTTTTCCTCCCCTCATACACCACCTCCCCGGTTTTTAACCAAGGGAGTCTACCACGAGAATAAAACTAAACTGTGGACTGACTTACCTTTTTTAATTTCTCTTTCACGTCACGACCACACTCCCCTCGCCCTCTCACACGTATGCACCATATGGTGGGAACAAAAGATCTCCGATAAAGAGCCCCGATTTCGGGAGCCCGTCAGACATTGCAGCGCCAGTCTGACGAGGAGCAGAACCCATATGATGAAGCATGACACCTAGCTTGCTGGGTGTGTGAGGGTTCTAGTTCCAACTGGGGAATCCCCCACTCACTAGCACACACCCCTCTCCATCACTCTTCCCGGGGAACTTTGTACACTCCCTTTGTGTCACTAGTCTATGGACCAGTACACTGGACCCCGTAAAATATCGTCCTACCCCAGTCCCCCCTTTTTGTATAGATTGTAAATTTAGCAGACATCACTAGGTCAGACATCATATTATTAATGCTTTCAAAGTCCCAATCATCAGCAACTGAGCTTGGTTTTACAAAGTCACTCAATGAGATCTTGATTTGATGTGGATATTTCAGGATTTCAACCGGACCATAGATTTCATAATCAGTATTGTCCCATGCTACCCCACCGGGTATAGGATTGGCTGTGAAGTTGACTGAAGAAAGTTCCCTTTTCTCGATGTGTGAATACGTGTGTGGTTTGAGGACCAAGTTGATTTTCTGGCTTGCTGTGTCCATTTTAGCATATTTTCCCTCAATGAAGTGTCCCAAACATAGTACCATGATGAGCCAAAGTATGAGGATAAGTGCACCTAAGGCCACCCAGAATTCAATCCATGGAGAAATCAGATAGGTTTCTTTCAGATGTTGAAAAAGTTCCTTAGCTTTATTTTTAAAGGTTTTTGTTGATTTTTGTTCCTTTGATTCACTCAGGTTTTCAGATGAATCGCTGAAGTTGATGAAGTAACCGGATGCCGTTCTGTCTATTGTTCCAATTGCTTCAGGATTGATATTTGCTTTATCAGTGTGTTTTGTTGCAGCAGCATAGTCATTTATTACTTCATTGTAGATTAGTGTGTCTCTGCTAAATGTTTTTATTTGGGTTTTTAGAGGTTTAAGTTCCATAGCATTGTTGCATAGACCTTGTTGTTGTTCTTTTGGCATTTCAAATGTGAGTAGCCTCTTAGATTGAACCTCTGTGTTTGTAGCAAACCTTGGTGTTCTACTACTTATCGGGAGTCCACTTGGCCTACTGTTTGTTATCGGCCACATGATTGTGGTTTTATCAGGTCGATTGATACAACCCTATTCTCCTTTTTACCAGCAAGGGGCGGTAGTACTACTGATCTTGTCCCGTTGATAGACAAGACAGGAACTGCTTTTCTGTAAGAAGGCCCAAATTCCTTCTTTACCGCAATCTTTTCTCTGACTAGATCCCCGACTTTTGGAATCCAGACAGGTCTTGCTGGGACAGGTGGTTTTTCTTCAGTGGTCGTTGGCTGTTGTTTCAACTTTATGTTGCTCAGGTCTTTCCTTATTTCGTTTAAGTCCTGTAAAATAGCCAAACGATCTTTGATATCAAAGCTTTTTTCTTTAACCACTGAAGTCTGACTGTCAAGATCTAAGACCATCATTCTAGTTCCAAACAATAGTTCGTACGGACTGAATCCCCTCAGAGAATTTCTTGGCAGGTTATTTAGACTACGTTGGACACTTATTAGATGTTTGACCCACCCAGCACCCGAACCTAATACCTTCGCTGTTATAGATTGCTTTATGCCCATGGTTTTTTCTTTACACCATCCCGTATCCCTCAGGAAGGAAGTGAGAAGAGTCCCGCTATGCTATGCTCATCTGGCCTTGCTTCCCCATAAGCTTGAAGGCTAACGGGAATACATTAGTCAAAACGTAGCATGCTCCTAGCGTATATGCCATTATAGACTCGCCAATCTTTTTATAACAGTCCAGACGTCAGCCGAGCGCTTGGGTCCTACATCATGAGTGTAAATTAGTCTTTATGTGTTAATATAACGCTTTTTTTGTGATGGGTACTTTTATTCTTGTTGTGTTTCTGGAGCGAAGTGCCATGGTAATAGTCCTCCTCGCTCGCCACTGCGATCTCTATTGCAGTCTGGGCACTTTTTTACATAAATCTGATGATGCAGGCTCATGCCTGGCCACCAGTACACTGATTGTAATTCTTCCAGAGAATCTTTTTGTTTAAGGTGTCTGAGACCCTCACCCATATGTGCGTCAGCTATTAACAAGCCTCTCCTGTCCGTGTTTGGAATCACTCTATCCCCCACTCCAGGGATTCGAGCAAAAGGAACGGAGTTTGCATCGATTATGTATGTATAATTGAGTGGATAATTGATCGGTAGTGCTGAGCAGTCGCCTTTTGATGACGTTTTCACCGCCAGCATAGTTTCACCGTCAATGTGTTTTACTGTACGCTTTTTCTTGACTACGGAAGCCGATTTAGTTGCTGCCGTTGTGGCTTTCTCAGCCAATGAATTCCCTGCAACGTGAACGCCATCACGCTGATGACTCACTGAATGTATCACGTGAGTTTTTGGTAGTTCTTTCTGTAAAAGAGCTACTTGTTCCCAAAGCACTTTTTGCTTTATTGTTGCACCTGTGTCATCTTTGTAACCGTTTTGAATCCATTTCTGTAAATCGTTATTGTATGATTTGACGCAGTAATACGAATCGCACACTATAAGTGTCGGGAATTCGCGATCGGCATTATCTAGTGCCATTTTTAACGCTATAATTTCAGTTTGTTGTTCTGAATTATTTTCCACTGAGTGTGTTTTTGTAAGTAGAGGTCTTAATTTACCTCCGCGCCACACTTCCTTTACAATTTCGCATGTTGCCTTGTAAGCCAGCTCTCCCCAAACTGAGGGTTGAGCATGCCCGTCTGTATGTATTACACAGGCGTATTGTCGTAAAGGCAGAATGTCGATTGGCAGAGGGTATGTCATTTCATATTCTAGATATTTTAATTCCTTTAATTCTGGATCAAAGTAGTATTTTACTCTGTCCGTTGCAATTGAATTCACCCATTGTATCCATTCTGGATTCAACGCTGTTGTTGGTAAATTACATGGGGTTGTTAATGCCTCAAAGGCTGCCTCCGCTGTTCTGACTGTGATACGTCTACCGTCAGCGTTGTCTTTTTCTCTTGCTATAGCCGTTTGAACTGCATGAACAATGTTTTCTTTAATACTGAACTTCTTTTCAGCTTCTGTGTAAAAGTGTGATTTGTATGCAATTGGTACCTTTTCTCCCTCATTGGAGGTCAGGTATGTGAATCCGCATCTTCCTGGGATGACTCGAATCACAAGATTACGTGAGTTATCACGTGTTTCTAATTTTGTTTTAATTAGCATGTCTGTTTGTAAAGATCTCAAAATTTCTGTGTGTTTTTGAGTCCAATTGATTCTTTTAAAATCTGGTTTTATTAGATCATAAAGGGGTTTGACCCTTTCTGCATAATTTGCAATGTATGTTCTTCCGAAATTTAGGAAGCCTAGAATTGATTGTAAGTTTTTTAGTGTTCTAGGAGCTTGGAGTACAGCACATTTCTCTAGGAAATTGTCAGCCAGGCTTTTGCCTTCACTTGATAATTCATATCCTAAAAACAGGACTGTTAGATGGGCAATTCTTGATTTTTTAAAGTTGAATTTGTAACCCTCTGCTGCGAACCCAAGTATTATGGTGTTCACTCTCTTCAAGTGAGTATCCAAGTCATCATCTGTTAGGTAAATGTCGTCGACATATGATAATGCCTCGTCATCGTATGTTTGTAGTAATTCTGTTACTCTCTTTGAGAATAATCCTGGGCTATTCTTGTGCCCCTGGGGTAAACGGCAGAAACTTTTTTGCGAGCCATTTACCGAGAATGCAGTCAAATATCTGCTCTCTTGTGCTATATTTTGACAAAAGAAGCCATTAGAGATGTCTAATGTTGTTTTGTATTTTTTGCGTACTATGTTATTCATTAGTGCAGCACTATGTGAGTTTTGTACTGCAAAGGTTTTGCAACATGAGTTAAGATGTCTGTAATCCAAAACTAGACAATATGAGTTATCTGGTTTGGAGACAGGAAACAAAGGATTGTTCATTTGTGAGGTGCAAGTTTCAATCACCCCCTGGTATTCAAGTTGATCTAGGATCTCTTTTACCTGTTTTGTAGCTTCTTGCTTAATTGGGTACTGCCTTTGTGCAGTAGGTTGTGATTTTAACTGGATTTTGTGAGGAGGAGAGTCCTCATCCCATCCTACATGATTTTTATATAAAGCAGGAGCTTGAGCTACTGCCCACTTTCTAGCAAGTGTATATTTTTTATGAATTGGAATATGATTTGAGAAGGCAGGCATAATTATTTCTTCGCCATGAGGGCACTCTCTGACAAACTCGGGTGGCCAGTCTCGTTCAGCTAGAAGGATGTCATAGCCCTGGGAGAGATTATCCCAAAAGAGACCCCTTATTTTTCTAGTCTTATCCCCCTCTATACGTAATGTTATTTCATATATTTTGTGAGGTTTGCTAACTCTGGTGTCTGCAGTTTCCACTTGAATATATTCATTCGTGTCCACTGTCTCCAGATGATTCATAAGGACTTTGCGAGCTATGCTCACTTCTGCTGCGCTGTCTAGCATTGTCTGAGCCCATTCTCCGTTTTTCAGCTGTGTCCTCAGTATTCTCGGCATCTTTGACTACTTTAATACTGGCTACCTTCTTTTTTGGAAATTGTAACTTTTTATTTGGATGAGCAGGTTCCTTGTCTTTGGACTTGACGTGCTCTTCCCTGTGTTCAGATCGTCCTCTTCTTTCCGATTTCTGCGAGGAAGTCTGAAAAGATTGAGAGGGACGTGTATCATTATCTTGATATCTATCAGGTTTCTTTATATTATCCCTATTTCTAAGGTTGTATTTTTTCCCAGAGGGCTCACTTTGGGGAGACCTGCGTCCTTGGTTCGGAGATCTTTCTCTCCGCCGAGGAGACCTTCCTCTGGACTGGAATCTTTTTTCTTTAGGATTGGATTGTTTGTTTCCATCCCAGCTCTTTTTTTGAGTGTTTAAATTATTTGTAATAAATATCTTTTCAGGACTTTCAATCAGTTGAGGTTTTACCGGTATTCCACCCAGACTATCCCTTCCTAGTTCTTCATAGGATTTCTCTATGATTCTGGCAATTTCAGTTGGTTGGTCCGCTATGTCTGTCTCTTTTAACCTTTGGCGGATCGCCACGTTTGCTGCTTCTCCCTTTATGTTGGCTAATAATATAGCCGAGACCTGCTTGAAGTCTTTCAGTAATTTCATACCAAGAGTTAAAGCGGGTTCTGGACCATATTCATCTTGAATTTGTTTTAGCACATCTGGTATTACTGACATGGATGGTACACCATGTGTTTTCGTGTATATGGAAGCAAAGACTGTACCCCAAGTGTCACAGTCCTCCACGTGTGGTGCGATTCCCATTGGAAGACAGATAGTCAGAATCCTGTGTTTATCTACAGGGGTGGTGTCCGGAAACACCGCCTCTATTTGAGTGATTTTTTGTGCTTGCCGGAAAGGTATTTGTTCCCGTTTTGCGGGTACTTTACCTAGACAGGACTGTATGTTCTGTGGTGTAATTTTATTTGTGTTCCCCTGATGAGGGGTCAGCTGTGGAATTTTACTTGCTGGTTGGATTGTTGAAGTCCGCATTACATATTGGACTAATTGTCTATGTATTTTGATTAGTTGTTTTAGCTGTATTAGAAGCTCTGCTGCAGACATTTCTTCAATGTCTGGATGTGGTGTATATCCGGCTAGGACCGGCCACGTTGCTCCTGGTCTACCTAGTGGATCGAGCCTGGTGATGCGATTATTATGTTTTAGGGCGCCATCAAACAAGAGCAGGTGCTCTTGGAATTTGAGTGGTACTTCTACCTCCTCGAAAGGAGTGTAGGTATCCGGTGGTTCATCTATCTTATAATAGTGGAACTCTTTTGTTACAGCGTTTGCTGCTGGAAAGTTTATCCATGAATAGAATACCTCTGTCTGCCGATATTCGTGTGCCTCAATTACGAATATGACTGTACCACCTCTCGATGTCAGTCCATTTTCTATAAGTTTTAAAGTTATAGATTTTCTTATGTTGACCGGGATGAGTTTTGCATTTGGGTCATTTTGTAGCAGAGTATTATCATCTGCTACGAGTTCAGCTGCTAGTCTAGCTGTCTCCCTTTCATCATCACTGTCTACCATTTTACTGACAGGAAGGTTATTCTGTTTGTTTGCAGATCAGGTTTCTATGGAAACAAAGATTAGATGCACAATATTTTGGAACAGTGTATCCTTCAACGTTGACTAAACCAAGAACCATACATAGGAGTCTCCTCCTGCGAGGTTTGGCGGATATGACCTTTCACCCACTCCAGACGTCTTTGGAGTATTATGGGAAAAAAGGGGTTCTGTGTGAAAAAGCACGACTGAGTTACTCTAATGTCTTGCGTTAGTTTTATCGCCTATCCAAACGTTTGGGCGCCATGTAGTGTAGTTCCTATTATCCCAATAGGCTCTGCGCATTGGAATAATATCTTCAATAGTATAGATCTAGGGCAGAGGTTAACTAGGTCTTCTACTGACGATATTAGACTTAAAGTTTTTGGTTTTGCCAGCTAGCTCAGAGTTCACTAGAAACTTTCTCGAATAGACAAGGAGGAGTTTAACTTCCCTGGATAGACAAGAAGGGATTTAGTTTCTGACAACCATAGAACATGACAACTTTGCTCTCCCCCAATCAAGAGTGTATCTCTAGAGTCGTGTGAAAACAAAAGACAACTTATTTTACTCAGTCAGTACGTGCATTCTTAGTTTCACCAGTTTGTAGAGAAAAGGAAGAGACGGGCGTGTTCAATAAAAGATGGTATTTATTGATCAGTCTCTTTTTTCGTACAAGAGAAATGAATCGATATTATTGCGATACTTATGGTTAAGTAAAGTGCATACAATAAAAGCAGAAGTATAAAATAATACTGCAGAAGCATTGATATGGTTTCTAAGCCATATGATATTTAAAATTGATAAAATAGATACATACATATATACATTTGACTAATCGTACTCAACTGGTGCTTCTAACCACGCCTATCCCAGTGTACCTGACCTAAGCCTAATACGTGGGCGGGAGTAGATAAGTAGCAGTTTAAGTTAAGTTTGTTTTGCCAAGTGACTGACTCAAGAATTCTCTGCAAGGGGTTGTTCAGTTCTGTACCTGAGATCTAGAATGGTTGAGGGCTGGTATCTCTCGTCTCTGGTCTTGATATTCCAGCTGCCTGCGAGGGCTGCTTGGAAGCGCCGGAGCTGGATTTCTCGGCAGGAGAAAACAGCGTCTCGTTCTCAGCGCGTCAGGAAGGCGGGGCAGCGCGTGTGGGCTTCGCTCTCTGCTGGGCTCCGCAGCACGTCTCGCTGCTCCGATCTCGTCACCACCGCGTGTGTTTGCTTAAGGCAATGTCGGTAATATTTATACCTGTAAGGTGTCGAGATTGACGTAAGGATGGACATGGATACGTCAATAAGGATGTCATACGAACGGGCTTGTTCGCACATTCTTTTGCTGAAGTTCTCGGTGAAATCAAAACAATGGCCGCGGGGATTTTCCCAGGTTGTCATAGGTTTGATTTGTTTTGAGAACTCCGTATGCCTTATCAGGGGCTGGAGGAATAGTGCTTGTCTAATTAGATGGCATGCGTTATTACCTAATCAGATAACACGTTTCTGTGCCGTGGTGTGGCTTAATCAGATAACGGTTTTTTGCACCGTGGGTCGGCTGCTAGTTAAGTATTAACCAGAACAGGGCCGGGAATAGGGGAATCGATACAGAACCTATAGGAATACATCACAGTTGCTGTATATTGGGGACCCAAGGTCTGCATTTATGGTGTCTCCACAGCAACATAGTTCACACCAAGTTACTGTGGTAGTGTTAAAAGGAGTGAAAATAAGATGTACGCAACACAATGATGTAAACACTTAACATGCAGTCCTGTTCTGTCTTGAAATCTCCAGCTGGGGCTAGTGGAAGAGGGAAAAGGAATTTTATTGGGAAACTCGGATAAACCGAAACATGATATGTTTGAAAATTGGTGTCAGAGGAGAGTTTTGGAGTCAAATGGAAAGTGGCCAGAGGTTTCCTAAGGCAATCTTTTTCAGACTAATACATGATCATTCTGCATGTCTACTTTAGTACGTGTAGCCTAATGTAAGGGATGCGCTAGCACAAGAGTCAAGGGGTTGGCTGTCCTAGCTCTTTTAGAACTTCAACATCTCGAAATGGAGGTGTTCCACCACTTTTGACTATGTCCTCAGTCTATCCATCTTCCCCAAGAATGCCTAATGTTGGTTCACGAGCGAGGGCTGAATGCATTTTAGATTTCAAGGGTATTTACTGACTATGGAAGTAGGTTCCATTATAAAAGTATTGTATGTAAATTTACCATACATTGATAGCTTGAAAATCTAGACTAGTTGGGGGGCATCCTGTACCTACGTGGAAAATGCCTTGCATATTGCTTGGCCATCTCTAAAGAACCTTTAATTGAGAAAACTTCTTTAATGACTTATTTCTTTTGCACAAATTAGTGACAAACATTTTTAGTAGCAACACCTGACACTATAACTGTTAGGATTTGCAATGTACCCCAATATAGGCCTGGGTAGTCGCCTAACCTTCCACCTACTTTCACCCTGCCATTGTACTACATAACCGTTTTGGTGCTGACCTTTTATCTAGTTAGCTGCTGCATAAATGTTGTGTGGTTTTCCCTGAAAACTAGCCTCATTTATTATGCATGAGGATTCTCAGAATCGCCGCAGGATTACCATCTTCTGCATAGTAACTGTGTATAAGGTTCATCGCCTTCTTCATCCTCGGCCGACATGACGCAGCAAGGTAGAACCCCTGAGGGTACCTTTTGGTATTATCTTTGCTGGGGCAGACACAGGAGAAAGATTTCCATGCTGACGCAAGGCGCTGAGGTCCCTGCAAGCAGATACTCCAGCATGCAGTGGTCTGACATCCCTTGGGGGGTGTCCATCTCGAGACCAAGACCGGGGTCCTTCATTCTCAGGTAATGGGATTCTTGGCTATACCCTTACACACATGCTAGGTATATATAGGTACATCTAATCTGATAGACATCTAGCCTCATATTTCTTTAACTTGGAATATCCCCAGGTGTCAGACTGGATCCGGAAAACTTTCCGCAGCAGCACATCTGCACACCGGGGGCGGCGCCGCACGGCTCCACCCTGACGTCGTCTGCGGACGTGACGTCAGTGGAGCCATATAAGCCCCTCCCGGCTCGCTGACGTCAGTTTTCGATGTCCCATCACTGGTCGAGGAAGACAAGCGGTTCCTTGGCCTGTTTTTCAGTCCTTCCCACCACCTTCAGCGTTTCGGAACAGTGAGCGATGCCTTTGGGCTTTGAAGCGTGTGAGACCTGAGCGCGACAAATGTCTGTCACGAATTTGCACGCAATATGTATGTGGTGCCTGGGAGTGCGTCACGACTCCGAAGAGTGCGACGCCTGTCAACAGATGAATCCAAAGTCCTTCAGGGAGCGTCGTATGAAGCTGCTGGCTACCCGGATGTCCGGTCCTGCGCCTTCGCACCGCCGCTCTCCTTCTCGGGATCGGGCATGCTCACGGGGTCGTTCCCGCATACATCGTTCGGAGACAGGTAAGCACAAGCATAGGTCACGGAGGTCGCCCTCCCGTAAATGTGACGTTGGGGCCCGCTGCTCTTGGTCTTTGCCAGGCACAGGTGCCCAGGAGTCGTCTCCTCCATACCCACCTTTTCCGGGTGTCGGAGTGACAAGGACCCAGATGGAGGCCTATTCAAGGGCTCTCCAGTCTTTCTTCGGGTCACCTGCTCTCCCTAGTGAGCCTTCGGGTCCCACTGAGGAGGAAGGCACTCATATTGGGTCTTCGCTGGCGGATTCCGGGCTGGCTGTGTGCATCGACTCCGGTTCGATATGACGTTGAGACACGGCCCGGAGTGGCATCCCAGTCGTCCGTCCAGCCCACCCGGCCAGTCTCCACATAGCCCTGTGCGGCTCCCTGCGGTGACGTTGGCTGCAGCACAGAGTTCGACGCCCTGTAGACCTCTTTCCTCCCCACAGGTGGAAGTCGAGTTGCCGTCAGTCCACGCCCAGATAGTCCCCTCTGGAGGTTCTCGACGTCGATACAATGCCGTCTCGGCGTCGGTCGATGCCGGTGCCGGCGCCTTTGGCTCCTCTGTTACAGGAGGATGAAATTCCGCTGGGTTCACCGTACTCGAGTCATTTCAGTGCCCATTGGTGCAGGTGCCTAGCATTCCATGGCGTTCGGATCAACCTCAGGCTCCTCCACCTTTTACTATCTAGTGGATGAGTTAGCCTCCAACCGTCCCCGACAGATGGTTTATTATTGCCCCCCAGAATAGTGACAGAGGCTAGTGCGGCTTTCGCAAGGGCAGTTCGCAGGGCTGCAGATATTCTTCAGTTGCAGCCCCCTGTGGATTCCCTGCTCTCTGGTCCTTTACCAGATCTCCTCCACATTGAGCGTGTGGACGTGGAACCTTTGCTGCCCCTTGGTGCGTCTTTGTTTGACATCCTGCTTGGTGCATGGGCACGGCCCTCTGGTGACCCTGTTGATCAGGCCATTGCTCGCCGGCATCGTCCGGCCCCAAACAATCCTGTTTGCTTGTCCCTTCAGCCTACAGCTCAGGGTCTGGTTGTCCAGGCAGCTTTTGCCTTGCAGCCTTCTTCCCCTCTGCCGTTGCTACCTCCCACTAGGGAGTACCGCTGGCTGGAAACATGTGGTTGCCACATTTTTGCCTCCACCAGTGCGGTAATCCATACCACTTGCGTCCTTTGCCCTTTGGGACTTGGTTGAGCTCCTCCTTCCTTCTCTCTCAGAAGGGCCTCAGGCTGACTTGCATCACCTTATTCTTGATGGTCGGGGAATGGCAACATTTTCCCTTTCTATATGCCCTGGACTTTACAGACTCTGTGGATAGGGCAATGGCCTAGTCCGTTGCTTTGCGCCGCCATGCATGGCTCAGTGATGGTCGTTTTTCCCGACAATGTTCGGGACGCTCAACGGGATCTGTCATTCAATGGCGTGGATCTTTGTGATTGTCACACTAATTCAGCTGTCTCCCGCCTCATGTCTGGCCTCCTGTGATTTTCTGGCCCTTGCGGCCTGGCTTTCTCGTCCTTGTGCCTTATCTTTTTCATACGTTGTATGACTTTGTGTTGCTTTTTGTTATGCATAGGCAGCGTTGCCTTGTTTGTTTGGGACCCTGGGTTCATGTTGTAATACCCATATTGTCTAGGCAGCTACTCCGCCATGTTTGCCTTTGTTCAGTACAGCTGGTCAGCTGGTTCTGCTTTCCTTTCAGTCCTCTGTCGGTGAGCTTGCCTCAAGAGGAGCCCCCTTGCCGGTTAAGACTTACCCTTTGGATTCTCCCCTGCCTTCCGCGGGAGCTATACTTAAAGCCCTGATTTTTTAAGCCTTGTTTGTCCTTCACAGCGCTCGCCTCGCGCTTTTTGCTAAAAACTCACCCTCTCATTCAGGGACCTCTCCCTTGCCTGGTAGTTTCCCGCGCAGCCTAGGTAGACGCTGCAGCGGTCCCAGGATCCCTCGCTCGCCGCTCCCCCAGCCACGACCACTCTCTCTGGCCACGCCCACTTTGGGTTTTAAAAGAGGAGCTGACTACGAGCTCAATCAGTTGGATTCTCCCCTGCCTTCCGCGGGAGCTATACTTAAAGCCCTGATTTTTTAAGCCTTGTTTGTCCTTCACAGCGCTCGCCTCGCGCTTTTTACTAAAAACTCACCCTCTCATTCAGGGACCTCTCCCTTGCCTGGTAGTTTCCCGCGCAGCCGAGGTAGACGCTGCAGCGGTCCCAGGATCCCTCGCTCGCCGCCTTCAGCGAGCCGCTCCCCCAGCCACGCCCACTCTCTCTGGCCACGCCCTTAACGGCCCTATAAAACATGTGCTTTCCCCGTTCGCGCAGCGGACGGGCGCAGCGGGCGCGCCTAAGGCAAGCCCGTCTGCGCCCGTCCGCGACCGGCCGGGACCAGGGGCCATAGACCCTGCTCAATCCTTGACATACTCCCCCACTCAATTATCTGCTCTCATGACCCCCAACCCTCTCTCTCCTTCTCTGACACTTCACCTCGACTCACTTGGTGTCCTCGCGGCTCACTGCCCTTGCTCACTCCCCCTCTCCCCCCACCTCACTTCCTTACCTCCTGCCCAACTGACAACACTCCCCCCCGTCTCCCTCCCCATCCGTAGCTTCTGCTTTTCTGCTCAACACTCGTTCGGCAGTCAAGCACCAAATTGAACTCTTCAATCTCCTATCCTCAGATTCCCCCGATTATCTTTTTCTTACCGAAACCTGGTTTACGACAGACTCACTTCCTGATCTTCTGGCTATCCTCCCAGACACCTACTATGCTCTCCGCATGGATCGCCCGGCGGGCAAAGCCGGTGGCGGTGTGGCAATGATCATTCGCTCAACGCTCAGATTTCAGCTCCTTGACCACCCTCCCATACCTCATGTGGACTTTCTGGTTGCTCGGTCCATCAATCTCACTGATCCCCTCACTTTTGTGCTTGTTTATCGGCCTCCCCAGTCCATGCCTCAGTTTGTCCCACTACTTCAGGACCTCTTGGCCACCCTCGCAGTTAACAACTCGTCCGTAATCTTGCTTGGGGACTTCAATTACTGGCCCGACGATCCCAGAGAATGCTCTGCCTCCAAAGACTTCTCTGTCACCCTTCAGTCACTCAACTTTTCTCCTCACATCACCCTCCCTACCCATGACAAGGGCCATATTCTAGACCAAATTTGGTCACTGCGCCGCCAAATCTCCCTTCTCTCTATCCTTCCCTGCATCTGGTCGGATCATTTTATGATTTCTTTTAATATTTTTTCCGCCCCCCCTGTTAAAATTCCATTCACCAAGAATGTGTCAGTCCGCTGTTGGAGCAAGACGGACCTCGCTCTTCTTTCTTCCTCCCTGGCCTCTACAGCGCCTGATCTGACGGATCTCCCTCTTGAATCCCAAGCTGATGCTATCAGCTCTTGACTTTCTTCGTCCTGTGACATCGCTGCTCCCCTTAAGAAAGTCAAATCTGTCCGGCCTCATGATGCCAATAGATGGTTCACGAGTGAATTTAAAGACCTCAAACTTAGTCCCAGGCGCTCGGAGCGCCATTGGAGACGCAATTATTGTCCCTTGCTCCGCACCAGGTACAAACTGTTACTGAATAGCTATAAGAAAGCTATTGTGTCGGCCAAAACAGCTTATTTTTCAGAGAAGGTTGCTCTCTCTATTAATAAACCTCGCGAGATCTTCTCTCTGGTCAAGCAGCTTGCTACCTCTGACCGCACAAATATCAGTTCTGTCCCATCTCAGTCTTTTTGCCTCATTCTTAACAATTATTTTATCGACAAGATTACTGCTATCAAAAACAACATCTCCACTGTCTCTCAAATTCAAGCTATCTTTTCTCCCCCTCCGCCACCTCTGCTGCTGGATCACTTTCCCCCTATCACCTTTGAACACCTTTGAACAATTTTTTCTTCTGCTTGCTAAAGTTAAGTCCGGCTCCCCAGCTGACTGTGCCCCGGGCCGGATCCTTCAAACCTCCTGTCCTGGACCCCCTCTTACCCTGCTTAATTCTTCCCTGGCTCTTGGCTCCGTCCCTTCCTCCTTTAAAACCGCAAAAGTCCTCCCTATCATCAAAAAACCGGGATTGGATCCCTCTTCTCCCCCTAATTTTAGGCCCATCTCCCTTCTCCCTTACCTCGGAAAGATTTTGGAAAGACATGTCACCTCTTGTCTGTCCTCCCATATCGAGGAACACTGCCTCTTAGCTTCCCATCAGGCGGGCTTCCGCCCCGGCCATTCCACAGAGAGTGTTGTCACCGCCGTTATGGATGAGCTCAAGGGCAAGGCTGACCTCGGCCTTCCCCAGGCGTTGGTGCTCCTCGACCTGTCGGCTGCGTTTGACACGGTCGACCACGCCATTCTCATCGACCGTGTCAGCGCAGCCGGCATTAGAGGTGTTGCACTCTCTTGGATAGCATCCTTCCTCCAGGGCAGAACCCAGGCAGTCCATCTCGCAGGATTCTCCGCTCCTCCCCGCCCTCTTGTGTGTGGAGTTCCCCAAGGTTCCTCTCTTTCCCCTCTTCTCTTTAATCTTTACATCTACCCTCTTATTCTTTCTCTTCAGGAGCTGGGGGTCTCCGTGTACAATTACGCGGATGACCTTCAGCTCATCTTTGACCTGTCCACTCCTGACTCTCCCTCTTTTCTTAGTTCAACCCTAGTTTTTATTTCGGATTGGATGATCACGAACCATCTCAAGTTGAATCCGGACAAGACTGAGCTTGTCCTCACGGGTGGTCCCACCAATCCTTGGTCCCCTTCCTACTGGCCCCCTTCCTTTGGCCCCCCCCCCCCGCCCCTGTTCCCTCTGTTCGCACCTTGGACATCAAGGTTAGTAATGACCTTTCTATGCACGCCCAAGTTAGCTCCGTTGTTTCATCCTGTTTCTTGTTCCTCCGTCTCATCCGAAAAATTTCCCGCTTCTTTTCCACCACTGCCCTTACATCGATCATCATGGCTCTCATCACCTCTCGTCTTGATTACGGGAATTGCCTTTATGTTGGCATCCCGGCCTTCGAATCACGACGGCTACAGGCAATCCAAAATCAAGCAGCTCGTCTCATTTTCCATCTCCCCAAATTTTCTCACATCACGCCTGTCCTTAAGTCCCTCCACTGGCTCCCGGTGCACTTCCGCTCCTTCTTTAAACTAGCCTGCTTAGCCTTTCTGGCTTACACCCACTCTGCTCCTCTCTTTATTGTTTCCTTAGTCACTCCCTATACCCCGACTCGCACTCTTCGTTCCTCTTCTCATCTTCTCCTCCAAGTACCCCGTTTCCGCAAATCCCGAATCGATGGTACCCGCTTCTCGGTTTTGGCCCCCCAGTTCTGGAACAGCCTTCCGTTGTCCATTCGGTCCATTCCCATCTATTCCTCCTTTCGCAAAGCCTTAAAAACTCTTCTTTTCTCCCAGGCCTTCCCAGTTTAGTCCCTTGGTAGCACTGTAGAATCCGACTCCCCCCCCCCCCAGCGCCAGGAAGCCGCTTGGCCGCAGTGCGCTTTAGCAAGCATCTTTTCATTCATATGTGGGGTAGTTGCTGGCTATTGTGTAGCTACCTTCCTACAAGGAAGGCTTGGTTTGCTCCTGTGGCGTCTTCCTCACAGAGGTTCTTCTGTGGATCAGTCTGTCCTCTCTTTCTGTTGTTATGCAACCCACACATTGGTGTCGCTCTATTGCACTTCCAGTTAAAGTTGGTGTCTACGGTGGTCCGTAGTACTTCGTAGCATTAGTTGGGGTTCCCTACCATGAGGCTCTGCCACGCCTGCCTTTCCCAGGGGCGTTTTTCAGCTTCACTATGTTCCTCTTTGTCCATGTTGGCTGCTCTTCTTTTTGCCAACCACTGTCCCTTGGGACCCCTTGCTCTGTTCCGTTCCGGCCCAGTTCTTTCGCGGCTGCGTGACACAACTCTTCAGTGTTTGCGGGTAGTGTGGGTGCACTCTGATATGTTCGCTATCATGGGGTGCCTGCTTTCTTTCTTCCGCTTTTGCGGTGACTGGTTCTACCCACCACTCTCCAGGATTGGTATTGCTTTCTTGTACTTCAGCTCTGTCTGGGCTTGTCTATAGACGGTGGCGTCTTCGCAACATGTGTATATGCTGTACACTGCCTTGTGCCCTCATTTTCTGGGCACTTCCCGAACAGGAGTTTTTCCTATTTCCCTGCTGCTTTCTGCGCTGGTGTTTTCTATGCTTCTACTTTAGGTTCCTGCTGTAACACTCTGAGGGGGACAGTTCTCTTCAGGATACTCGCTTTCTTGGCTGGTGTTGTCTGTACATCCCTAGGCCATTCCGATGATCCTGACTATTTCCACTTTCGTGTCCTGCTCCATCTCCTCGTCTGTCTAGTGGGGGACCGTGGCTCCTCCCGGACGGGTGGCTGATGTCGCTTACAGATCTGGACATTATCCTTTCCAAATCTGCTTCACCAACACTGTTGGTACTTATAGCGTACCCTGGTCTTGTTTTATGCAATACATCCTTTTTAGATGTGTATCGTTCTCAATATATATCTGCTCTCCCTCAGCAGAGTTGCGCAGGCAAAGTTCCTTGCTGCAGTGTCCCTGGTCTTCGCCCCCCGGTCTGCTCATGGTGCGACTTTTTGGGTGTGTCTGGGCTGCTCATACTACCCTACAGGGGGATTCCCTATGCTTGGTGTGGTTCTGGCGTCCACACTGTATGCTTATTAGTACTCCTGACTTCCACATAGTACCAGTCTTACTGTGGTTGTGTGCTGGGTGCTTCTGCTTGTTGCCATCCGCCCTCTCACATCTCTTGTGAAGGAGCGACTGCGTACTGGAGTGGCTTGTGCATCTGGTAATACCGCCACGTTCTGGCCATAGATCATCATCCTGCCATTTCTGCCCCACATATCTTAGCTGGTGCACATTCAACAGTGCTTTTTCCACTGTTGTGTATACTTGACCGGTATGCGCTGGCTATGTCATATCGTTATGTCCTCCCTGTCAATTCATTGTATCTTGCGGATCCATCGGGCCCTAGTTTCAGTTCCTCTTCTTTACGAAGCCATGAACTCTCACTTCTGCACCGGCCTTTCTGGCTCTGTACTTCTTTCTCTCAACCCTGGTGTACACACTGGGGTTTTGTGCTGTTCTTTGACTGCTTGTGGTGCCTCTGTCTCCCATTGTTTTCCGCTCTTTTCAGAGCATTGTGGTCTATGTTGGCTGCTCTGGCATTGCTCTCCCCACTGTGTTTCATCACCCTGTTGATGGCTAAGTTCTCTCTGGACCTTGGTGGGGTTCAGTCGCAGACCCGCCTCCTCTATGGGTATGGCTTTGCTAACTATTCTAAGTTAAGGAATCTGCGGCTAGATGTCTCTATCAGATGGACGAGTTACTTACCTTCGGTAACGATGTATTTGGTAGAGACACAGTCTAGCCGCAGATTCCTTAACGCCCATCCATCCTGCCTGTTCTGCGAGGACCTTTTCAGGTTGGGGTTTCTCCATTTTCCTCCTGCCAGGTGGCTTTGTCTTTCTGCGAGGTGACGTCTTTCACTCTTCTACAGGATGCTTCATTCTGTTTTGCTTGTGACTACAACCATTCTCGTTTTTGGGCGGTATACTCGTATGTCCTGTGTCCTTTTACATCCCTGCGACCTGAGTTGTGCAGTGTGGTGTCTACTCATGTCCCTCCCCTTTCTCAATCGCCTTGGGGTCTTTTACCTCCCCGGCGGTCCGTTGGTTTGAAGTCTATTGGCTCTGCCTCGGTCTATAGGTCTCTTACAAGGGATACAGCGTCCCTTTCTGGTGCAGATTTGCGGTGGATTGCCATTGCTCCTCTGGTTTTGACTTGTTGCCCTACACAGTTATATATTGTGGTTGCAGACTTTCTGTTGTCTGCCATGATGTTTTTCACATCTTCTTCTGTCTCCGGGAAGGGTTAGCCTTCGCTTTTGCAGGGTTGCTTCTCAGAGCGGTGCTCTGATCTTCCCCATCACCATTTTTCAGTATACATTGCCTGGCACTGTCCTTTATGGTGCTGTCTCACCATTCAATTTTTTTTTCATCTTTTTCGCACACTGTTCCCATACTCTCAGTTTTTGGTGGTGGCTCCGACTTGTGGCGTGGAAAAGTTTCCCTGACGAAAACTGACGTCAGAGCGCCGGGAGGGGCTTATATGGCTCCACTGATATTATGTCCGTGGACGACCTCAGGGCAGAGCCGTGCAGCGTGCCCCCGGTGCGCAGAGGTGCTGCTGCGGAAAGTTTTCCGGATCCAGTCTGATGCCTGGAGATATTCTAACTTAAGGAATCTGCGGTTAGACTGTGTCTCTACCTCATCGTTACCGAAGGCAAGTTACTCGTCCTTTAGGGCTAGCATCGTAGGTGTAGGCATTATTACCTTCATGTATTTATATGCCTGCATATATTCATTGTTTTAGCACTGTGGTAGAATTCTACCACCTATTTACTCTGTTCTCATAACAATATATATCTGTTTCTGTCTTATGGCTGTTGCAGCACACGTATTTTATACTAGTATGATGCTGGTTCAATAAATAATTATTGAAAATTTCCCCATTGTTTATTCTGTGTATTTCTCTGAGACAAAGTGAGCACGAGTGACTGAGAGAAAAGTAATGTACAATTTCCACGATCCCTGAGGGGTCAGGGTTGTCATGTTCGATAGTTGCCAGAAACTATTTGCTCCTTGGTAAGAGGGGTTCATAGTGGCACTGTGAGCTAGGTGGTATACAGGCGAACGTATCTGGTGTGGGTATCGGGAATCAGCCTGGACACCAGTCCTACAGTTTGTTGTCTAAACATGCAGATCCTATATAGATGTATAGGAAGTACGCGACATGGCAGACAACTTTGGTTTGGTTATTATTTAGTGGTCAATTCTGAGTAGTTCAGTCGTGCTTTTCTCAGAGACCCCCTACTCTCATCTACCCAGAGATGTTTGGAGTGGGAAGGGAAAAATCTGCTGTAGCGGAGTAGGAATATCCGATCTATTGGCTGAAGGTTTATTCAAGCTTGAAGGATTATAGTTCCCTATTGTGCATAAAACCTTATCTCATTTTCCTTGAAACTCTTTCAACAATGTCTGTCGAAGAGAACGCTGAACCAGCATTACATGCAAATGCAGCAGGGGATGGGGAGCTGGAAGGTGCTATAAACTTTTCAGAAAATGTCAGAAATGCACTTACTTTAAAACTAACAGACTATGGAGTCCCAGCATTAGGTGGGACTGAACATTTGTGATTGAGACAAATGAGTCATTCAGGACGGAGGTATTCTATTCATGGGTCAAACACCCTCCTGCAGAACGCTGTTATGGGAAGAATGCCCACTAAACGTGAGCAAATGCCATTCTGGATAGCACAGAAAATAACACAATTAAAGGCAGTGTTTCCACAGACAGGCCCACAAGAAAAACGCAGAATATGGACAATCTGCTTGCCAATGGGGTTGCTCCTGTATAGAGGACTGTACCTCTTGGGGTACAGTTTTTGTTGCCATCTCCACCAGAACTCATGGTATTCCTTCAATAGCTGTGATACAAGAAGTATTAAGACAAATACAGAATGAGTATGGAGCAGAACTTGCTCTAAACTTGGGGATGAAATTATTAGGCAATTTTTCCCAGGTATCAACAATTATGTTAGCAAACATAAATGGGGAGGCAGCAGCGGTGGCTATATGCCAATGCCTGAGGGAATGCACTTCTGCACAATCAGAGCAAGAATTACCTAAAATTATCAAAGATACATACGCTGAAATAGGTGAAGATAATTTTGGAGCTAGAGCTACAAAACCACAAGTAATGGGTAGTCCTGAAAAGGATAACTCCAATCAAGCACCCGATTCTTCTAAAAAGAAATGGGATAAATAGGCAACAGAAAATAGAAAGAATAGATTGCAGTCTAGGGGTGTCTCTGCTCAACAGATACAAAAGGGGGTCGTGATGGACGGAGCATCTGAACCAATCAAACACTCACACCCAGTCAAAAGATCTGGGTTTGATCCATCACCGTTCTTTAGCCCACTCTGCCACCCCAGTTCAGACATGGCTATATGCAAATCAGTCTGACCCTGTGCCTCATGGGAACAGTCCAGGCCGAACTGCCAAGCCATGCCTTCCCTGGACCGGAAACAAGCTTCCAAGGACCGGTTTCTGGCATTACTCAACAGGAGCCCTCTGAAAGGAGGTATAAACTTAGGAATCGTGATAACATTAATAAACCTGACTGGTATCAGGATACTGATACACGTTCCTCTCGTTCCTTTCAGGGTTCATCAAAAAACTCAGAAAGGGAAGGACGATCCGAGCACAGATCAGAAGAACAAAGTCCAGTAATACACATACAATAAGAAATGCCCGGGCTGCTGAGGACTCAACTTCTGAATGGGGAATGGGCTCTGACGATGGTAGACAGCGCAGCAGAAGTAACAATAGCTCGCCAGAACCTGATGGAATTTCTGGTGACAGCGGCATTGAATGAACATATCACTGTGGAGATACCTGATGCTAGGGTAAGTGTCCCTCACCTGTTATATGAAATAACACTCCAAATGGAAGGGGACAAACCCAGGAAAGTTAAAGGTCTCTTTTGGGAGAACCTAAGTTCTGGATATGGCTGCAAAAGATTGCCACCTAAGTTCGTTATGGATTGCCCAAAAGTAGAAATGGTAATTTTACCAGCTTTCTCTGACCATGTTCCAGAATCACTAAAATATTCATAAGCACATGAGTGGGCGGTAGCATTTGCTCCTGCACTATACCGCAATCAGGTAGTGTGGAATGCTGAGTCAGCTCACCATGAAATCCCGGTAAAAACGACTCCAACTTCACATAGACAGTACCCAATAAAACAGGACAGGAAAAAACAAGTCGGGGAGATCTTAAATCAACTTGAATATCAAGGTGTAATCGAGAATTGCACCTCTTCCATGAATAATCCTTTCTTTCACTTAATGAAACCCAACAATTCATATCGTTTAGTTTTAGACTACAGGCATGTGAACACATGCAGGAAGACATTGGCGGTACAGAATGCACACAGTGCCGCATTAATGAATAACTTTGTGCGGATATCTCAAATGGATTCTTTTGCCAAAATATAGTGCCTGAAGGCAGATATTTTACAGCACTTTCAGCCCTAGGCTTTCAGCGTCAATTCTGTTGACTGCCCCAAGGGTATAAGAATAGCCCCAGGTTATTCTCAGCAAGGGTAACAGAGTAGCTTTAAAATGTTGATGAGGAGGCATTGTCCTATGTAGATGATATTTATCTGATGGATAATGAATTATTGGATCACTTGACTAGGGTTAACAACATCATTTTGAGATTCTCCTCTGAGGGCTATAAATGTAACTTTAAAAAATCAAACATTGCCCACATCAATGTCCTATTTTTGCGATATGAGCTTCCATGTGAAGGGAAAACCCTGGCCGCTACCTTCTTAGAAAACTGTGCGCTGCTCCAACCTCCAAAGACTCTGGAAAAACTTAAAATCTATTTTAGGATTCCTACATTTTGGCCCTTTGGGACTTGGTTGAGCTCCTTCTTCTCTCCCAGAAGGGCCTCAGGCTGACTTGCATCACCTTATTCTTGATGGTCGGGGAATGGCAACATTTTCCCTTTCTATATGCCCTGGACTCTACAGACTCTGTGGATAGGGCAATGGCCTAGTCCGTTGCTTTGCGCCGCCATGCATGGCTCAGTGATGGTGGTTTTTCCCGAAAATGTTCGGGACGCTCAACGGGATCTGTCATTCAATGGCGTGGATCTTTGTGATTGTCACGCTAATTCAGCGGTCTCCCGCCTCGTGTCTGGCCTCCTGTGATTTTCTGGCCCTTGCGGCCTGACTTTCTCGTCCTTGTGCCTTATCTTTTTCATACGTTGTATGACTTTGTGTTGCTTTTTGTTATGCATAGGCAGCGTTGCCTTGTTTGTTTGGGACCCTGGGTTCATGTTTTAATACCCATATTGTCTAGGCAGCTTCTCCGCCATGTTTGCCTTTGTTCAGTACAGCTGGTCAGCTGGTTCTGCCTTCCTTTCAGTCCTCTCTCGGTGAGCTTGCCTCAAGAGGAGCCCCCTTGCCGGTTAAGACTTACCCTATGTGGGGTAGTTGCTGGCTATTGTGTAGCTACCTTCCTACAAGGAAGGCTTGGTTTGCTCCTGTGGCGTCTTCCTCACAGAGGTTCTTCTGTGGATCAGTCTGTCCTCTCTTTCTGCTGTTATGCAACCCATACATTGGTGTCGCTCTATTACACTTTCATTTAAAGTTGGAGTCTACGGTTGTCCGTAGTACTTCGTAGCATTAGTTGGGGTTCCCTACCATGAGGCTCTGCCACGCCTGCCTTTCCCAGGGGCGTTTTTCAGCTTCACTATGTTCCTCTTTGTCCATGTTGGCTGCTCTTCTTTTTGCCAGCCACTGTCCCTTGGGACCCCTTGCTCTGTTCCGTTCCGGCCCAGTTCTTTCACGGCTGCGTGGCACAACTCTTCAGTGTTTGCGGGTAGTGTGGGTGCACTCTGGTATGTTCGCTATCATGGGGTGCCTGCGTTCTTTCTTCCGCTTTTGCGGTGACTGGTTCTACCCTCCACTCTCCAGGATTGGTATTGCTTTCTTGTACTTCAGCTCTGTCTGGGCTTGTCTATAGACGGTGGCGTCTTCGCAACATGTGTATATGCTGTACACTGCCTTGTGCCCTCATTTTCTGGGCACTTCCCGAACAGGAGTTTTTCCTTTTTCCCTGCTGCTTTCTGCGCTGGTGTTTTCCATGCTTCTACTTTAGGTTCCTGCTGTAACACTCTGAGGGGCACAGTTCTCTTCAGGATACTCGCTTTCTTGGCTGGTGTTGTCTGTACATCCCTAGGCCATTCCGATGATCCTGACTATTTCCACTTTCGTGTCCTGCTCCATCTCCTCGTCTGTCTAGTGGGGGACCGTGGCTCCTCCCGGACGGGTGGCTGATGTCGCTTACAGATCTGGACATTATCCTTTCCAAATCTGCTTCACCAACACTGTTGGTACTTATAGCGTACCCTGGTCTTGTTTTATGCAATACATCCTTTTTAGATGTGTATCGTTCTCAATATATATCTGCTCTCCCTCAGCAGAGTTGCGCAGGCAAAGTTCCTTGCTGCAGTGTCCCTGGTCTTCGCCGCCGGTCTGCTCATGGTGCAACCTTTTGGGTGTGCCTGGGCTGCTCATACTACCCTATAGGGGGATTCCCTATGCTTGGTGTGGTTCTGGCGTCCACACTGTATGCTTATTAGTATTCCTGACTTCCACATAGTACCAGTCATAGGGGCCTATTACGATGGAGGATTTTCCGCATCCTCCGGGCCGGCGGAAGCCACCGCCGGCCCGGAGGATGCGGAAAATCCTCTGCAGACCCACCAAAGACCCACCGCCACATTAGGATGGCTGGTGGGTCCTGGTTTCCGTCCGCAGCTTTTCCGCCGCGGTTGGCTTACAACCGCGGCGGAAAAGCACTAATATGGTGACGGTGTCTCTCAGACACCGTCAGCCAGATTAGGATGGGCTCTGAAACATGCTTTTCCGCTGTGGCTTTTCCGCTGTGGAAAAGCATGTGTAACTTCACTGCGGGGGGCCGTTGCGGGCCCCCTAGGTGAAGGGGGTTGGGGTTGCACATGGGGGGTACCTATGGTACCCCCCTGCATTTGTATGCAGAAAGCGGCAGGCACCGCGCAGTGCCTGCCACTTTGTACATACAAATGCAATGCGTGCATTTTTAACATTGCTGCGGGTGCAGCTTGAAGCCGCACCTGCCGCAATGTTAAAAATTAGAGGATGTGACCGCCAGGGTGGCGGTCACATCCTAATTGCACAGGAGGGAACTCCGCAGCCCATGCGGAGGTTCCCTCCTACTTTATGGTGGCGGATGGACTCAGGTCCGTCCGCCATCATAATGTGCCCCTTACTGTGGTTGTGTGCTGGGTGCTTCTGCTTGTTGCCATCCGCCCTCTCACATCTCTTGTGAAGGAGCGACTACGTACTGGAGTGGCTTGTGCATCTGGTAATACCGCCACTTTCTGGCCATAGATCATCATCCTGCCATTTCTGCCCCACGTATCTTAGCTGGTGCACATTCAACAGTGCTTTTTCCACTGTTGTGTATACTTGACCGGTATGCGCTGGCTATGTCATGTCGTTTTGTCCTCCCTGTCAATTCATTGTATCTTGCGGATCCATCGGGCCCTAGTTTCAGTTCCTCTTCTTTACGAAGCCATGAACTCTCACTTCTGCACCGGCCTTTCTGGCTCTGTACTTCTTTCTCTCAACCCTGGTGTACACACTGGGGTTTTGTGCTGTTCTTTGACTGCTTGTGGTGCCTCTGTCTCCCATTGTTTTCCGCTCTTTTCAGAGCATTGTGGTCTGTGTTGGCTGCTCTGGCATTGCTCTCCCCACTGTGTTTCGTCACCTTGTTGATGGCTAAGTTCTCCCTGGAACTTGGTGGCGTTCAGTCGCAGACCCGCCTCCTCTATGGGTATGGCTTTGCTAACTATTCTAAGTTAAGGAATCTGCGGCTAGATGTCTCTATCAGATGGACGAGTTACTTACCTTCGGTAACGATGTATTTGGTAGAGACACAGTCTAGCCGCAGATTCCTTAACGCCCATCCATCCTGCCTGTTCTGCGAGGACCTTTTTAGGTTGGGTTTTCTCCATTTTCCTCCTGCCAGGTGGCTTTGTCTTTCTGCGAGGTGACGTCTTTCACTCTTCTACAGGATGCTTCATTCTGTTTTGCTTGTGACTACAACCATTCTCGTTTTTGGGCGGTATACTCATATGTCCTGTGTCCTTTTACATCCCTGCGACCTGAGTCGTGCAGTGTGGTGTCTACTCATGTCCCTCCCCTTTCTCAATCGCCTTGGGGTCTTTTACCTCCCCGGCGGTCCATTGGTTTGAAGTCTATTGGCTCTGCCTCGGTCTATAGGTCTCTTACAAGGGATACAGCGTCCCTTTCTGGTGCAGATTTGCGGTGGATTGCCATTGCTCCTCTGTTTTTGACTTGTTGCCCTATACAGTTATATATTGTGGTTGCAGACTTTCTGTTGTCTGCCATGATGTTTTTCACATCTTCTTCTGTCTCCGGGAAGGGTTAGCCTTCGCTTTTGCAGGGTTGCTTCTCAGAGCGGTGCTCTGCTCTCCCCCATCACTATTTTTCAGTATACATTGCCTGGCACTGTCCTTTATGGTGCTGTCTCACCATTCAATTTTTTTTTCATCTTTTTCGCACACTGTTCCCATACTCTCACAGTTTTTGGTGGTGGCTCCGCCTTGTGGCGTGGAAATGTTTCCCTGACGAAAACTGACGTCAGCGTGCCGGGAGGGGCTTATATGGCTCCACTGATATTATGTCCGTGGACGACCTCAGGGCAGAGCCGTGCAGCGGCGCCCCCGGTGCGCAGAGGTGCTGCTGCGGAAACTTTTCCGGATCCAGTCTGATGCCTGGGGATATTCTAACTTAAGGAATCTGCGGTTAGACTGTGTCTCTACCTCATCGTTACCGAAGGCAAGTTACTCGTCCTTAAGGGCTAGCATCGTAGGTGTAGGCATTATTACGTTCATGTATTTATATGCCTGCATATATTCATTGTTTTAGCACTCTGGTAGAATTCTACCACCTATTTACTCTGTTTTCATAACAATATATATCTGTTTCTGTCTTATGGCTGTTGCAGCACACGTATTTTATACTAGAATGATGCTGGTTCAATAAATGCTTATTGAAAATGTCCCCATTGTTTATTCTGTGTATTTCTCTGAGACAAAGTGAGCACGAGTGACTGAGATAAAAGTAATGTACAATTTCCACGATCCCTGAGGGGTCAGGGTTGTCATGTTCGATAGTTGCCAGAAACTATTTGCTCCTTGGTAAGAGGGGTTCATAGTGGGACTGTGAGCTAGGTGGTATACAGGCGAACGTATCTGGTGTGGGTATCGGGAATCAGCCTGGACACCAGTCCTACAGTTTGTTGTCTAAACATGCAGATCCTATATAGATGTATAGGAACTACGCGACATGGCAGACAACTTTGGTTTGGTTATTATTTAGTGGTCAATTCTGAGTAGTTCAGTCGTGCTTTTCTCAGAGACCCCTACTCTCATCTACCCAGAGATGTTTGGAGTGGGAAGGGAAAAATCTGCTGTAGCTAAGTAGGAATATCCGATCTATTGGCTGAAGGTTTATTCAAGCTTGAAGGATTATAGTTCCCTATTGTGCATAAAACCATATCTCATTTTCCTTGAAACTCTTTCAACAATGTCTGTCGAAGAGAACGCTGAACCAGCATTACATGCAAATGCAGCAGGGGATGGGGAGCTGGAAGGTGCTATAAACTTTTCAGAAAATGTCAGAAATGCACTTACTTTAAAACTAACAGACTATGGAGTCCCAGCATTAGGTGGGACTGAACGTTTGTGATTGAGACAAATGAGTCATTCAGGACGGAGGTATTCTATTCATGGGTCAAACACCCACCTGCAGAACGCTGGTATAGGAAGAATGCCCACTAAACGTGAGCAAATGCCATTCTGGATAGCACAGAAAATAACACAATTAAAGGCAGTGTTTCCACAGACAGGCCCACAAGAAAAACTCAGAATATGGACAATCTGCTTGCCAATGGGGGTAGCTCCTGTATAGAGGACTGTACCTCTTGGGGTACAGTTTTTGTTGCCATCTCCACCAGAACTCATGGTATTCCTTCAATAGCTGTGATACAAGAAGTATTAAGACAAATACAGAATGAGTATGGAGCAGAACTTGCTCTAAACTTGGGGATGAAATTATTAGGCAATTTTTCCCAGGTATCAACAATTATGTTAGCAAACATAAATGGGGAGGCAGCAGCGGTGGCTATATGCCAATGCCTGAGGGAATGCACTTCTGCACAATCAGAGCAAGAATTACCTAAAATTATCAAAGATACATACGCTGAAATAGGTGAAGATAATTTTGGAGCTAGAGCTACAAAACCACAAGTAATGGGTAGTCCTGAAAAGGATAACTCCAATCAAGCACCCGATTCTTCTAAAAAGAAATGGGATAAATAGGCAACAGAAAATAGAAAGAATAGATTGCAGTCTAGGGGTGTCTCTCCTCAACAGATACAAAAGGGGGTCGTGATGGACGGAGCATCTGAACCAATCAAACACTCACACCCAGTCAAAAGATCTGGGTTTGATCCATCGCCGTTCTTTAGCCCACTCTGCCACCCCAGTTCAGACATGGCTATATGCAAATCAGTCTGACCCTGTGCCTCATGGGAACAGTCCAGCCCGAACTGCCAAGCCATGACTTCCCTGGACCGGAAACAAGCTTCTAAGGACCGGTTTCTGGCATTACTCAACAGGAGCCCTCTGAAAGGAGGTATAAACTTAGGAATTGTGATAACATTAATAAACCTGACTGGTATCAGGATACTGATACAATTTCCTCTCGTTCCTTTCAGGGTTCATCAAAAAACTCAGAGAGGGGGGGCGTGGCTAGCAGCCGATGATGGCGGCCGCTGCTTAGGGAGGCTCCCGGGAAGAAGCGGCTTCCCGCATCAATCCGTATCTTATATCCTTCCCTCACCAGCTGGGTGGGGCGGACCGGACCCAGAGACCGTGCGGCTACCGTTACTGAAATTTTGGGAGCGACGGAGGCTTCGCCGGGAGCGGAATCGCCGACTGCTCGAAGAGGAGGAGCCGGGCCTGCCTGCAGCGCTGCAGCCGCGGAGCCACAGAACGCAGGCTGCCGACCGGAAGTGGCCTGAAGCCGGAGGAGGGGAGGCCGGAGGTGCCGGTGCGCCGGGTGAGTCGATCTACGCACCCACGGAGCCCTGTCCAGTACTGTCGGGCCCTGGGGACGCTCGAGTGTGGCCCCCGTCTCACGCGCTTCACCCGGAGGAGCGGACGGCGCCTCGGAGCACTCGCTCTCCCGCTGCCCCCAACAAGTTGCGACAGGGCCGGGGGCCGGCCAGTTCATCTTCACGGAGCCGGCAGTGAGGGGCCCAAGTGTGTCAGACACAGCCACTTCTCCGAGGGCGCCAGTGGGGCCCCTGCTGCCGGTTCTATTTACGAGGCGGGAGATTGGACATTACTGCACAGCAGTGACACTGAGGATCCACGAGGCCTACCATGAGGCCATAATCCGGAAGGCAGCTGGGGGGCAGATTCAGGGCGCAACCGGCAAATAGCCGAGGAGTGGCGTTGGCAGGGGTGACATCTCCCCCCCCCCCCTGGTGTGTCATTGCGAGGGGCCATCATCGACTTCCTTGTGGGTCCACCTGCGCGGGCCGGTGCGACGGAGGGCACCCCTCCCCCACCCCTTCTTTGGCGGGACTAACCTAAGTCATGTCGAACAGGGGCCCAAAAAATGCCTCCGCCCAAGCCAAACTGGACAAGTTTGCGTACAGCAGACAATCACCACCCCAGGAGCAACGAATATCGGCTGGTAAAGTGGCAGAGGCGGAGGGGGCGAAGAAAGCCACGCTTGATGACGTCCTGACGGCGCTGGCCCAGGTGCAGGCGACGGTGGGTGCCACGGCGACTGAAGTCACCCTGATACGGGCGGATCTCCAAAAGATAAACGAAAGGGTCAAACAGGTGGAAGTGGTCACCAAGTCGCTGGTCGAGGATGTGTCCGAATTACAGACGACGGTGGAACGACTGCAGACGGACAACAAGCTGCTTAAAGACAAGTTGGATGACCAGGAAGGCCGTTCCAGACGTAACAACGTCCGTATTTTAGGTGTGCCGGAATCGGAAGACACGGGGACACTTGACCTCTATGTGGAGGACTTAATCAAGACCCGGCTGCAACCTAAGGGGCTCTCGAACTTCTTTTCGGTTGAAAGGGCCCATCGTGTTCCGGGAGGAAAGCCCAAGACGGGAGGCACGCCGCGTCCAATACTGGCCAGGTTGTTCAATTTCCGCGACCGGGACGCCATTCTGCAGGCCGCAAGGATTGCGCCAGCCATACAAGTACAAAACTCAAAGATTGCTTTCTTTCCGGATTACACGGCAGAAGTGGCCAGGCGGAGGAGAACGTTTCTAGAAGTGAAAAAGACCCTGAGAGAAAAGGAACTGCCGTACTCCATGTTATTCCCGGCTAAACTTCGAGTGGTAGCGGACAAAAAGGTGTGGTTTTTTGATAACCCTGAAACGGCCCGGGACTGGCTGGAGGGCTGGCACACTGTTGGGAGACAACGCAAGACGCATAGGCCGGATCACGATCGTAGGGGTGGCAGCAGAACAGGCTCCCAGACATCTGGTCGAGGAGAGAGACTGGAGCGGTCTCCGTCCCATGGCTTTGGAGGAGGAGGTGGGACCGAATGACTCCTGCCCCGAACTCTGCATCGCTGGAGGTTACTGGCTCCCGTTGTGAATTGCTGTTTGGACTGCTGCACGTAGACTCTGGCATGGCCGCCCCGACGGCATACAGGGAGGTCGCCAGCCCGGGGAGACGCTCTCCCCCCCTACGCGCAAGTACTCTAGTTATGGGAAGGGTAAAGCACTCTGCTTGGTTGGGGTGGCGGGCAGTTCGAAGTCCGTTTGGCAGGGGGGCAGGGAGGGGGGATTGTTCAGAACTGTTCTTGTTTCTGTTAGGAATGTATGTGAGCGGTCGGGCCACTGCTTTAACCCTTGTGTGCGCCAATGTATGTTGCTGGGAAAAGACAGCGATGCTATGCCCCCGTAATGTTCCCTTCCTCTTTGCCGTGCAGGGGCACGGCCATGTTTGCGACTCAGCCGCTCAAACGATACACCCCGACCACTCTAAGCACTGATGGCTGATGGTACTGGCCCGGTAATGGACGTGGGGTCCACTGACTCACATTGCCCTCCCTTATGTTTATTGTCCTGGAATGTGAGAGGCTTGGGTGACAAGGTTAAACGGGGGTTGGTTCTAACTGCAATTAAGCGCCAGCGACCTACCTTGGCCCTGCTGCAAGAAACACATTTGGTAGGGGGGGCAGCGAAGGCCCTGGATAGGCGTGGCTATAAAATGTGGGTTCACTCTGAATTTACGTCGGGATCCCGGGGTTCTGGTATATTGGTACGAAAGAACTCCCGATTCCTTCCCTTGTCGACTAAGACCGATGACCAGGGGTGCTTCGCAGCCTTGCATGGGCAATGGGAGGGGAGGCTCTTCAATGTGGTGTCTGTATATATTCCACCAGCTTTGCAGTCGGTCCACCTCCCGAAACTGGGGGAATTCCTGTTGACCCTCCCTGAAGGTGAGATCATTCTGGGGGGGGATTTTAATGCTGTCATGGACACACAATTGGACAAGCACCCCGCGCCTGCGTCACAGGGGGGGGAATCCTACTTCCGACGCTTCGCGGCGTCCATGGGTTTGACTGACATCTGGAGGCACTTACACCCCAGCGCGCAGCAATACACTTTCCACTCTACGGTGCATGGCAGTCTGTCGCGCATTGACTACTTCCTATCACTGGGGGAGGGCCTCCGCTATGTTGATGCAATGGGGATTCACCCGAGGGGGATTTCCGACCACTCACCACTCACGTTGTCACTCTCCACACAGGCTAGTGCGCGAAAACGCATTTACCCCATTAGTGCTACATACCTCAAGGTCCCACAGGTCCGTAAGGCTCTCACAAACACGACGAAGCAGTATTTCCTTGAAAACATACGTTCGGTGCGCTCCCCGGCAGTACTCTGGGAAGCCTACAAAACGGTTCTAAGGGGGCAAGCAATCAACTCCATCACGGGGCATAGAAGGCAACTGTCGCGGGAGCTGGATGAGCTGGAGGTGGCGCTGCTGGCCCAAACCGAAGCCCATGAGGCTAACCCCTCTCCCGCCGGCCTTCACGCCCTCACCCTCCAGCAACAATTATATGCTGATCACTTGCGTCAGCTGGTGAAGGGTCACTTAGCCGACACTCGTAATAGAATTTATGAGGTAGGAGACAAAGCTGGAAAAATGCTGGCGTGGCTTGATAGGCGAGAGGGCAGCTTTAGGGGAATCCAAAGTCTGAAAGATGTGAGAGGGGTGATACACACAGATCCGCGACAAATTACAGAGTTGCTGGCGACCCATTTTGAGCGAGTATACACCCCGGAATGTATGGTTACCGCTGAAAGGGCCAGGGCCCTCTTGGCTCCGATAGAGGTCCAGACGTTGTCACAGGAGGCCTCAGTTGAGCTGGAGGCAGACATTACTGTCGATGAAGTCCAGATGGCAATTATGGCTCTACATCCGGGAAAGGCAATGGGCCCAAATGGCATACCCATTGAATGGTACCAAGCAATGCCTGAAGCCCTCAGTGTGCATCTGTTGGGGATGTATGCGGATTGTCTGGAAGGGGGTCGCCTCCCGCCGGACCAACGGGCGGCGACCATCGTGGCCATCCCCAAACCCGGCAAACCGCCGGATGAATGTTCCTCCTATCGGCCTATTTCCTTACTTAACGCCGAAGCGAAGATTTTGGCTAAACTCCTGGCACAAAGGCTCCTGCCCCATCTGTCGTCAATTATACATCCGGACCAGTCCGGGTTTATGCCGCATAGAAACACCTCTTTGAATCTACGGCGGTTGCATGGGATCTTGGCTAGGGCGGACGATATCGACACTCCAGCAGTGATTTTGGCCCTGGACGCCAGAATGGCTTTTGATCTGGTGGAGTGGGAATACCTGTTTGAGACATTGAGCCGTCTGGGGTTCGGCCCTCGCTTCATAGCATGGATCAAACTACTGTACACCGACCCGGTGGCGCAGGTGGTGGCTAACGGCCATATATCACGTACATTTCCGTTGGGAAGGGGCACACGACAGGGGTGCCCTCTTTCGCCCCTGCTGTTTGCAATCTCTTTGGAACCTCTTGCGACCCTTCTGAGAACCACACCGCTTCTCAAGGGCATAAGGTGGAGGGGGGGTTGGGAAGACCGTCTGTCACTATACGCAGATGATATGCTGCTTTACCTGACAGACCCTGTGGATGGGGTGCCGGCGTTGCTGAATATCTGCGATGCGTATGGCAGCGTTTCTGGATATGCGCTGAATTGGACCAAATCGGAGCTGTACGTTTTGCGAGGCCCGGCCCCGATTCTGTCCGACACGTGCCCGCTGAAACGGGCGGGTTCTTCCTTTAAATACCTAGGGATCCACGTCACCAGGGATCCGGTTGAATTTGTCGATAAAAACTTGAAACCCCACCTGGACAGGCTGAAACGAGATGTCGGATTCTGGTCTGACCTGCCACTGACACTCTTGGGCAGGGCGGCGCTCTATAAGATGATGGCACTGCCGCGTTTCTTGTACGTCCTCGAAAATACACCCTATCCCGTGGCACCGCGATTCTTCCAGAAAGTCGCTGCTCTAGTATCGACCCTTCTGTGGGGTAACCTCCCTGCACGCGTGGCACAATCAAAGCTACATAGGGATTGGTATGATGGAGGTATTGCGCTGCCAAATCTCAAGTTGTACTATTGGGCTGTACACCTGAAACCAATAAACCAATGGATTCACGCCCCGCATACCGAACCTGCTTTCCAGTTGGATAGGGATCAGTTGGGCATAGATGCCATGCTGGGACCGTTATACGACCGTCGTAAGGTACGGGCTTTAGTGGGCCCCACTAAATTAACCGTTCAATTGTGGCACACGGCGACGGCGGCATTGGGTTGGAAGGGGAAGCTCACCGGGTTGACTCCGCTATGGGACTCACGGGCACTAGGTAATATGAGAAACACTAAGGGCTTTGAACACTGGGACGCGATAGGCATCTCCACGGTGGGTGACTTATGGGAGAGGAATGCTGTGATACCCTTCGCCCGCTTACAAGAATTGTATGGCTTGGGTGACAGGGAGCTTTATAGATACATTCAAATACGACATGCATTGCTCGCGGCCCTACCCCCCGACGCATCTCTGCCCGACTCCTCGCCTCTGGAGGACCGTCTCCTCACTGACTACATGTTGGAGAGGGCGACGTCGCTCACGTACCGTAAATTGCTCAATAACTCCCCGGACCCAACACTCCAACTCAAAGGAAAATGGGAAGAGGACGTAGGGGACATGGATGAACAGGAATGGAATGCAGCACTGGGCTCCTCCAAAGAGGTGGGCATCTCAGCGCGTATGCGCCTGGTACAATTCAAGGTGCTGCACAGAGTATACTACACGAGGTACATGCTACACCGCATACATAGGGCGCCGCATCAATACTGCCTCCGTGGATGTGGGGAGGAGGGCACCTTTTTCCACACTATATGGGAATGTCCCGGGATACAGGAATACTGGAAACAAATACTACGTACGATCTCCCAAACTCTGAATCGGTCCCTGCTGCCCGACCCGCGGAGGTGCTTGCTTAACATTTGGGAACCCACGGACCTGTCTAGGTATGAACAAATCTGGGTCACGGTGGGATTGATGATGGCAAAGCGAGACATAGCACAGCGATGGGGGGTGGCGGCCCTCCCGTCCAAATCCCAATGGTGTCTACACATGGATGCGGTGATGGTGACTGAGAGGGCGGTGTATTCTAGCCGAGCCTGCCCGAGGAAATGGAACAAAGTGTGGCTGAAATGGAATGGTTACAGGGGGGACATTTGTGATCCTTTAGATGAGGACGAACCAGAGGACTCTGGAGATGAGGAAGAGGGGGGATGACCTGGGTTGCAGTGGATGGGCAGGAGAGCGAACGGGGCTATTGTATGCGTCCCCTCTTTCGACGTGCTGAATGGGGAGGAGGGTGGACGGAAATGGGGGGAGAACTGGGGCATTAGCATACTGAAACTGGGGGAGGGAATATAAATCTCCCGGGGGATGTTGCATTGACCTAAGTCAGACCGCACTATCATTCCTACTGTTTTTGGTTTGTAGTTTGTTATTTTTCATAAAAAGACAAAATGCCACCAAAACCACCTCTAACGTTGATAAATCTGTATCGAATGCACTTTTAATGTGTAATATGTTCTACTGGACACTTGACTACATTGTTGCTTTCTTTTCTACATTGCAATTTTGAATCATGTCTAACTTACACGATATAGCGGCCGGCCCGTGGGGTTGTTGGCGTACCGCTGTGTACTATGCTAAGTGCAATAAAGGTTTTGGAAAAATAAAAAAAATAAAAAAATAAAAAAACTCAGAGAGGGAAGGACGATCCGAGCACAGATCAGAAGAACAAAGTCCAGTAATACACATACAATAAGAAATGCCCGGGCTGCTGAGGACTCAACTTCTGAATGGGGAATGGGCTCTGACGATGGTAGACAGCGCAGCAGAAGTAACAATAGCTCGCCAGAAATTTCTGGTGACAGCGGCATTGAATGAACATATCACTGTGGAGATACCTGATGCTAGGGTAAGTGTCCCTCACCTGTTATATGAAATAACACTCCAAATGGAAGGGGACAAACCCTGGAAAGTTAAAGGTCTCTTTTGGGAGAACCTAAGTTCTGGATATGGCTGCAAAAGATTGCCACCTAAGTTCGTTATGGATTGCCCAAAAGTAGAAATGGTAATTTTACCAGCTTTCTCTGACCATGTTCCAGAATCACTAAAATATTCATACGCACATGAGTGGGCGGTAGCATTTGCTCCTGCACTATACCGCAATCAGGTAGTGTGGGATGCTGAGTCAGCTCACCATGAAATCCCGGTAAAAACGACTCCAACTTCACATAGACAGTACCCAATAAAACAGGACAGGAAAAAACAAGTCGGGGAGATCTTAAATCAACTTGAATATCAAGGTGTAATCGAGAATTGCACCTCTTCCATGAATAATCCTTTCTTTCACTTAATGAAACCCAACAATTCATATCGTTTAGTTTTAGACTACAGGCATGTGAACACATGCAGAAAGACATTGGCGGTACAGAATGCACACAGTGCCGCATTAATGAATAACTTTGTGCGGATATCTCAAATGGATTCTTTTGCCAAAATATAGTGCCTGAAGGCAGATATTTTACAGCATTTTCAGCCCTAGGCTTTCAACATCAATTCTGTTGACTGCCCCAAGGGTATAAGAATAGCCCCAGGTTATTCTCAGCAAGGGTAACAGAGTAGCTTTAAAATGTTGATGAGGAGGCATTGTCCTATGTAGATGATATTTATCTGATGGATAATGAATTATTGGATCACTTGACTAGGGTTAACAACATCATTTTGAGATTCTCCTCTGAGGGCTATAAATGTAACTTTAAAAAATCAAACATTGCCCACATCAATGTCCTATTTTTGCGATATGAGCTTCCATGTGAAGGGAAAACCCTGGCCGCTACCTTCTTAGAAAACTGTGCGCTGCTCCAACCTCCAAAGACTCTGGAAAAACTTAAAATCTATTTTAGGATTCCTACATTTTGGCCCTTTGGGACTTGGTTGAGCTCCTTCTTCTCTCCCAGAAGGGCCTCAGGCTGACTTGCATCACCTTATTCTTGATGGTCGGGGAATGGCAACATTTTCCCTTTCTATATGCCCTGGACTCTACAAACTCTGTGGATAGGGCAATGGCCTAGTCCGTTGCTTTGCGCCGCCATGCATGGCTCAGTGATGGTGTTTTTTCCCGAAAATGTTCGGGACGCTCAACGGGATCTGTCATTCAATGGCGTGGATCTTTGTGATTGTCACGCTAATTCAGCGGTCTCCCGCCTCGTGTCTGGCCTCCTGTGATTTTCTGGCCCTTGCGGCCTGGCTTTCTCGTCCTTGTGCCTTATCTTTTTCATACGTTGTATGACTTTGTGTTGCTTTTTGTTATGCATAGGCAGCGTTGCCTTGTTTGTTTGGGACCCTGGGTTCATGTTTTAATACCCATATTGTCTAGGCAGCTTCTCCGCCATGTTTGCCTTTGTTCAGTACAGCTGGTCAGCTGGTTCTGCCTTCCTTTCAGTCCTCTGTCAGTGAGCTTGCCTCAAGAGGAGCCCCCTTGCCGTTTAAGACTTACCCTATGTGGGGTAGTTGCTGGCTATTGTGTAGCTACCTTCCTACAAGGAAGGCTTGGTTTGCTCCTGTGGCGTCTTCCTCACAGAGGTTCTTCTGTGGATCAGTCTGTCCTCTCTTTCTGCTGTTATGCAACCCATACATTGGTGTCGCTCTATTGCACTTTCATTTAAAGTTGGTGTCTACGGTTGTCCGTAGTACTTCGTAGCATTAGTTGGGGTTCCCTACCATGAGGCTCTGCCACGCCTGCCTTTCCCAGGGGCGTTTTTCAGCTTCACTATTTTCCTCTTTGTCCATGTTGGCTGCTCTTCTTTTTGCCAGCCACTGTCCCTTGGGACCCCTTGCTCTGTTCCGTTCCGGCCCAGTTCTTTCACGGCTGCGTGGCACAACTCTTCAGTGTTTGCGGGTAGTGTGGGTGCACTCTGGTATGTTCGCTATCATGGGGTGCCTGCGTTCTTTCTTCCGCTTTTGCGGTGACTGGTTCTACCCTCCACTCTCCAGGATTGGTATTGCTTTCTTGTACTTCAGCTCTGTCTGGGCTTGTCTATAGACGGTGGCGTCTTCGCAACATGTGTATATGCTGTACACTGCCTTGTGCCCTCATTTTCTGGGCACTTCCCGAACAGGAGTTTTTCCTATTTCCCTGCTGCTTTCTGCGCTGGTGTTTTCCATGCTTCTACTTTAGGTTCCTGCTGTAACACTCTGAGGGGCACAGTTCTCTTCAGGATACTCGCTTTCTTGGCTGGTGTTGTCTGTACATCCCTAGGCCATTCCGATGATCCTGACTATTTCCACTTTCGTGTCCTGCTCCATCTCCTCGTCTGTCTAGTGGGGGACCGTGGCTCCTCCCGGACGGGTGGCTGATGTCGCTTACAGATCTGGACATTATCCTTTCCAAATCTGCTTCACCAACACTGTTGGTACTTATAGCGTACCCTGGTCTTGTTTTATGCAATACATCCTTTTTAGATGTGTATCGTTCTCAATATATATCTGCTCTCCCTCAGCAGAGTTGCGCAGGCAAAGTTCCTTGCTGCAGTGTCCCTGGTCTTCGCCGCCGGTCTGCTCATGGTGCAACCTTTTGGGTGTGTCTGGGCTGCTCATACTACCCTCTAGGGGGATTCCCTATGCTTGGTGTGGTTCTGGCGTCCACACTGTATGCTTATTAGTATTCCTGACTTCCACATAGTACCAGTCATAGGGGCCTATTACGATGGAGGATTTTCCGCATCCTCCGGGCCGGCGGAAGCCACCGCCGGCCCGGAGGATGCGGAAAATCCTCTGCGGACCCACCAAAGACCCACCGCCACATTAGGATGGCTGGTGGGTCCTGGTTTCTGTCCGCAGCTTTTCCGCCGCGGTTGGCTTACAACCGCGGCGGAAAAGCACTAATATGGTGACGGTGTCTCTCAGACACCGTCAGCCAGATTAGGATGGGCTCTGAAACATGCTTTTCCGTGGCGGCTTTTCCGCCGTGGAAAAGCATGTGTAACTTCACTGCGGGGGCCCGTTGCGGGCCCCCTAGGTGAAGGGGGTTGGGGTTGCACATGGGGGGTACCTATGGTACCCCCCTGCATTTGTATGCAGAAAGCGGCAGGCACCGCGCAGTGCCTGCCACTTTGTACATACAAATGCAATGCGTGCATTTTTAACATTGCTGTGGGTGCAGCTTGAAGCCGCACCCGCCGCAATGTTAAAAATAGAGGATGTGACCGCCAGGGTGGCGGTCACATCCTAATTGCACAGGAGGGAACTCCGCAGCCCATGCGGAGGTTCCCTCCTACTTTATGGTGGCGGATGGACTCAGGTCCGTCCGCCATCATAATGTGCCCCTTACTGTGGTTGTGTGCTGGGTGCTTCTGCTTGTTGCCATCTGCCCTCTCACATCTCTTGTGAAGGAGCGACTACGTACTGGAGTGGCTTGTGCATCTGGTAATACCGCCACTTTCTGGCCATAGATCATCATCCTGCCATTTCTGCCCCACGTATCTTAGCTGGTGCACATTCAACAGTGCTTTTTCCACTGTTGTGTATACTTGACCGGTATGCGCTGGCTATGTCATATCGTTTTGTCCTCCCTGTCAATTCATTGTATCTTGCGGATCCATCGGGCCCTAGTTTCAGTTCCTCTTCTTTACGAAGCCATGAACTCTCACTTCTGCACCGGCCTTTCTGGCTCTGTACTTCTTTCTCTCAACCCTGGTGTACACACTGGGGTTTTGTGCTGTTCTTTGACTGCTTGTGGTGCCTCTGTCTCCCATTGTTTTCCGCTCTTTTCAGAGCATTGTGGTCTGTGTTGGCTGCTCTGGCATTGCTCTCCCCACTGTGTTTCGTCACCTTGTTGATGGCTAAGTTCTCTCTGGAACTTGGTGGGGTTCAGTCACAGACCCGCCTCCTCTATGGGTATGGCTTTGCTAACTATTCTAAGTTAAGGAATCTGCGGCTAGATGTCTCTATCAGATGGACGAGTTACTTACCTTCGGTAACGATGTATTTGGTAGAGACACAGTCTAGCCGCAGATTCCTTAACGCCCATCCATCCTGCCTGTTCTGCGAGGACCTTTTCAGGTTGGGTTTTCTCCATTTCCTCCTGCCAGGTGGCTTTGTCTTTCTGCGAGGTGACTTCTTTCACTCTTCTACAGGATGCTTCATTCTGTTTTGCTTGTGACTACAACCATTCTCGTTTTTGGGCGGTATACTCATATGTCCTGTGTCCTTTTACATCCCTGCGACCTGAGTCGTGCAGTGTGGTGTCTACTCATGTCCCTCCCCTTTCTCAATCGCCTTGGGGTCTTTTACCTCCCCAGGGGTCCATTGGTTTGAAGTCTATTGGCTCTGCCTCGGTCTATAGGTCTCTTACAAGGGATACAGCGTCCCTTTCTGGTGCAGATTTGCGGTGGATTGCCATTGCTCCTCTGTTTTTGACTTGTTGCCCTACACAGTTATATATTGTGGTTGCAGACTTTCTGTTGTCTGCCATGATGTTTTTCACATCTTCTTCTGTCTCCGGGAAGGGTTAGCCTTCGCTTTTGCAGGGTTGCTTCTCAGAGCGGTGCTCTGCTCTTCCCCATCACTATTTTTCAGTATACATTGCCTGGCACTGTCCTTTATGGTGCTGTCTCACCATTCAATTTTTTTTTCATCTTTTTCGCACACTGTTCCCATACTCTCACAGTTTTTGGTGGTGGCTCCGCCTTGTGGCGTGGAAAAGTTTCCCTGACGAAAACTGACGTCAGCGCGCCGGGAGGGGCTTATATGGCTCCACTGATATTATGTCCGTGGACGACCTCAGGGCAGAGCCGTGCAGCGGCGCCCCCGGTGCGCAGAGGTGCTGCTGCGGAAACTTTTCCGGATCCAGTCTGATGCCTGGGGATATTCTAACTTAAGGAATCTGCGGTTAGACTGTGTCTCTACCTCATCGTTACCGAAGGCAAGTTACTCGTCCTTTAGGGCTAGCATCGTAGGTGTAGGCATTATTACGTTCATGTATTTATATGCCTGCATATATTCATTGTTTTAGCACTCTGGTAGAATTCTACCACCTATTTACTCTGTTTTCATAACAATATATATCTGTTTCTGTCTTATGGCTGTTGCAGCACACGTATTTTATACTAGAATGATGCTGGTTCAATAAATGCTTATTGAAAATGTCCCCATTGTTTATTCTGTGTATTTCTCTGAGACAAAGTGAGCACGAGTGACTGAGATAAAAGTAATGTACAATTTCCACGATCCCTGAGGGGTCAGGGTTGTCATGTTCGATAGTTGCCAGAAACTATTTGCTCCTTGGTAAGAGGGGTTCATAGTGGGACTGTGAGCTAGGTGGTATACAGGCGAACGTATCTGGTGTGGGTATCGGGAATCAGCCTGGACACCAGTCCTACAGTTTGTTGTCTAAACATGCAGATCCTATATAGATGTATAGGAACTACGCGACATGGCAGACAACTTTGGTTTGGTTATTATTTAGTGGTCAATTCTGAGTAGTTCAGTCGTGCTTTTCTCAGAGACCCCTACTCTCATCTACCCAGAGATGTTTGGAGTGGGAAGGGAAAAATCTGCTGTAGCGGAGTAGGAATATCCGATCTATTGGCTGAAGGTTTATTCAAGCTTGAAGGATTATAGTTCCCTATTGTGCATAAAACCTTATCTCATTTTCCTTGAAACTCTTTCAACAATGTCTGTCGAAGAGAACGCTGAACCAGCATTACATGCAAATGCAGCAGGGGATGGGGAGCTGGAAGGTGCTATAAACTTTTCAGAAAATGTCAGAAATGCACTTACTTTAAAACTAACAGACTATGGAGTCCCAGCATTAGGTGGGACTGAACATTTGTGATTGAGACAAATGAGTCATTCAGGACGGAGGTATTCTATTCATGGGTCAAACACCCACCTGCAGAACGCTGGTATGGGAAGAATGCCCACTAAACATGAGGAAATGCCATTCTGGATAGCACTGAAAATAACACAATTAAAGGCAGTGTTTCCACAGACAGGCCCACAAGAAAAACTCAGAATATGGACAATCTGCTTGCCAATGGGGGTAGCTCCTGTATAGAGGACTGTACCTCTTGGGGTACCGTTTTTGTTGCCATCTCCACCAGAACTCATGGTATTCCTTAAATAGCTGTGATACAAGAAGTATTAAGGCAAATACAGAATGAGTATGGAGCAGAACTTGCTCTAAACTTGGGGATGAAATTATTAGGCAATTTTTCCCAGGTATCAACAATTATGTTAGCAAACATAAATGGGGAGGCAGCAGCGGTGGCTATATGCCAATGCCTGAGGGAATGCACTTCTGCACAATCAGAGCAAGAATTACCTAAAATTATCAAAGATACATACGCTGAAATAGGTGAAGAAAATTTTGGAGCTAGAGCTACAAAACCACAAGTAATGGGTAGTCCTGAAAAGGATAACTCCAATCAAGCACCCGATTCTTCTAAAAAGAAATGGGATAAATAGGCAACAGAAAATAGAAAGAATAGATTGCAGTCTAGGGGTGTCTCTCCTCAACAGATACAAAAGTGGGTCGTGATGGACGGAGCATCTGAACCAATCAAACCCTCACACCCAGTCAAAAGATCTGGGTTTGATCCATCGCCGTTCTTTAGCCCACTCTGCCACCCCAGTTCAGACATGGCTATATGCAAATCAGTCTGACCATGTGCCTCATGGGAACAGTCCAGCCCGAACTGCCAAGCCATGACTTCCCTGTACCGGAAACAAGCTTCTAAGGACCGGTTTCTGGCATTACTCAACAGGAGCCCTCTGAAAGGAGGTATAAACTTAGGAATCGTGATAACATTAATAAACCTGACTGGTATCAGGATACTGATACAATTTCCTCTCGTTCCTTTCAGGGTTCATCAAAAAACTCAGAGAGGGAAGGACGATCCGAGCACAGATCAGAAGAACAAAGTCCAGTAATACACATACAATAAGAAATGCCCGGGCTGCTGAGGACTCAACTTCTGAATGGGGAATAGGCTCTGACGATGGTAGACAGCGCAGCAGAAGTAACAATAGCTCGCCAGAAATTTCTGGTGACAGCGGCATTGAATGAACATATCACTGTGGAGATACCTGATGCTAGGGTAAGTGTCCCTCACCTGTTATATGAAATAACACTCCAAATGGAAGGGGACAAACCCAGGAAAGTTAAAGGTCTCTTTTGGGAGAACCTAAGTTCTGGATATGGCTGCAAAAGATTGCCACCTAAGTTCGTTATGGATTGCCCAAAAGTAGAAATGGTAATTTTACCAGCTTTCTCTGACCATGTTCCAGAATCACTAAAATATTCATACGCACATGAGTGGGCGGTAGCATTTGCTCCTGCACTATACCGCAATCAGGTAGTGTGGGATGCTGAGTCAGCTCACCATGAAATCCCGGTAAAAACGACTCCAACTTCACATAGGCAGTACCCAATAAAAGAGGACAGGAAAAAACAAGTCGGGGAGATCTTAAATCCACTTGAATACCAAGGTGTAATCGAGAATTGCACCTCTTCCATGAATAATCCTTTCTTTCACTTAATGAAACCCAACAATTCATATCGTTTAGTTTTAGACTACAGGCATTTGAACACATGCAGAAAGACATTGGCGGTACAGAATGCACACAGTGCCGCATTAATGAATAACTTTGTGCGGATATCTCAAATGGATTCTTTTGCCAAAATATAGTGCCTAAAGGCAGATATTTTACAGCATTTTCAGCCCTAGGCTTTCAGCGTCAATTCTGTTGACTGCCCCAAGGGTATAAGAATAGCCCCAGGTTATTCTCAGCAAGGGTAACAGAGTAGCTTTAAAATTTGATGAGGAGGCATTGTCCTATGTAGATGATATTTATCTGATGGATAATGAATTATTGGATCACTTGACTAGGGTGAACAACATCATTTTGAGATTCTCCTCTGAGGGCTATAAATGTAACTTTAAAAAATCAAACATTGCCCACATCAATGTCCTATTTTTGCGATATGAGCTTCCATGTGAAGGGAAAACCCTGGCAGCTACCTTCTTAGAAAACTGTGCGCTGCTCCAACCTCCAAAGACTCTGGAATAACTTAAAATCCATTTTAGGATTCCTAAATTTTGGCAGAACATACATTTTACATTGCGCAGAAAAAGTAAAATCATTGTATGACTTAATCAGACCTGATTTTTCAGTTCACCATTGGACACAGGAACACACAGAAATCCTATGTTCCTTACAAGCTGACATGATAGCTTCCAAATACTTACACACACGTATAAACACTAAAAATGTGGTGATCTGTGTAGTCGTGGGTCAATCAGGATACACTTACCTAACCATCAATGAAGGAGAAACTACCCATAGCATACAAATCTCATCTGTACACAAACGCTGAGATGCGCTTTGCATCCACTGAAAGATTCTAATAGCAGTGCAGACAGCTGTAGTACGAGAAAGAGCACTGGCGCAGGGGAAATGAATAATTGTCGTGATTCCAGTACCAGCCTTAGAGGCTGTTACAAAAGATAGAGTTCTTAACACAAAATCACTACATCCACGATGAATACAATGGGCTAATTATCTCACTGCAACAGATGTAGTCTACAAATTTGATTCTACATTAAAAGCACAAACCTTTCTGCAGTACGAAGAAGATATCCTCTACCGAATGGAATAATGCCTCTAGATTAGTATGAATACATTATTTACACAGACGGATCTGCTCAGTCTGCCGTAGAAAGTATACAGCAATACAGCGCAGCATATGCAATTGTAAAGGATTGGATGTGGGACTGCAAGTTCCGTCCTAGCAATACACAGACGCAGTCTCTAGGAGATTACCCGACTCAGCTGGCAGAAATAAAAGCCCTAGTACTAACATTAAAAAACATGGATCGAGAATTCCCCACACTTATTGTGTGTGATTCGTTTTATTGTGTCCAGTCATACAATTAATATTTTCACTACTGGGGTCAGAATGGGGTTAAAGATTCAGAAGGTTGCACAATGAAGCCCAAGTTGCTTTCGGAACAAGTGGCAGAGCTAAAAAAAAAAAAAGCTTGCCACGGGCTCCCGTGATTCATACGCTGAGTCATCATCGTGTTGGCGTGCACATTGAAGGGAATTCATTGGCTGATGAAGCCACCAAGACAACAGTGCGAACTGCTGCCGTAGCTACAATCACTCGCTCAAAAACGAGGGTAGATGGACAGATGATGGTTGTCATTGCTTCATGCAGAAACAGCACAGACTTGCCAAAAGGTTTCCACTCAAGTACTCCTACAAGTTAAATGTGCAAAATATTCTGTGTGCTCAAATTCCAGGAGTGGGTGATAGAGAAATACCAAACATGGATCTCAGATTAGGTATAATTCTGGCTGCACATGAGGGTCTAGGTTCAGCACACGCATGGATTATTGTGACAGTTTCTCTACTGAAGCAACGCTATTGGTGGCCAGGTTTCAAGAAATAGACAAAAACATTTGTCCTTAAGTGCGACATCTATCAGAAGATGAAGTGTTCCACTGTAGCACGTCCACCGCAAACACCACTACTTATATCCAACAGACCTCTTTCTTGTGTCTATTTGGACCACTGCAGCCCCTGACAATCTGATGGGGTTTACAAGTATAGCTTGGTGGCAGTGGATTCATGCTCGAGATTCCTGTGGGTTTGGCCTCAGCGCTTGGCTGAAGCCCAAACGTTTATAAAGGATTTGTGAGTCTTTATAGGGACAATCACAATTGGCGCACTACATTCTGACCATGGCCCCGCATTTAGCTCTCGGGCTTAAAAGGAAGCCATGGGAAGTTTGGGTGTTGCATTGCGGTACTCATCTCCGTATTTCGATTGGTAAGAGGAAAAAACAGGACTTAAAGCAATCCCTAATAGCAAGGGTATTAGGCTTGGGTGGTAGTTGGGTCAATCACCTATATGGCGTCTAGAGGGCACTTAATAACATGCCAAGAAGTTCTTTAGGAGGTCGTACTCCATACGAGGTCCTATTTGGGACAAGAATGTGGGTACCCAACCTCAGTTGCGGCAGATAAAAAAACATTTGACATCCATAACCGTTTGGCTGTTTTACAGGAACTCAATGAATTCCGGGCACTACAAAGCAACCTCCAAGTAAAACGCACCACCACTGCGGAAGTAAAATTAGTCATGGCAAAACCTGCCTGGTTACCAAAAGTCTGGGATCTGGTCAGAGAAAGGATTTTGGACAAAAAAGAATTTGGGTCATCTTACAGAACGCCGGTACCTGTCCTGGCTGTCGAAGGAACAAGAACAGTACTCCTTCCGCTTCCTGCCGGGAAAAAAGAAAAGAGATTTGTCTCAATTGATCTGATCAAACCACAATATGTGGCTGATACTGAATAGCTGGCCGAGTGGTCTCCTGGGTAGCCGCTGATCTCCTCTCGCTACCATACAGGACGTTCAGACACGTTCAGACAAAAAGACTAATAACGTTTGAAGATTTACTGTACAAAATAACGGAGTTACCAACAATGAAATGGAACTCGTACCTGTTGAAATTGAACAGCAACAAAGCAGAAATGAAACGCAGATCTCAATTCGGCCTAATACCGATATTTATGTAAATATGCCTCAAAACGAGTCATCTGCCAGTTCAACAAAACCTCCTGAGCTACCAAAGATAGATCAAACTGCATTTGGCTATTTCATCATTTTGACACCTTTTCTCTGGATCCAAGTGAACCTGAGTAACCGCCAGTTTCAATTTCCCGCAATTGTTTTTGCATGATTTCTACCTTTGGCTGAAAAAGACTTACCCTGTTTCACCCTGGCTACAGCTTTGGATAACACTTGTTCCTTTTCCTCTGGATAGTTTTAGTAACTGTCTTTTTCTTGCTCGTGAATGGACGTTATCTCCCAGAACGCTCCGCATTTTCACATGTGATCTTGGTCCTAAAACCACATACGTCATCTCATCGTGAACAGAAAGACCTGTCCTTTGTGAACATTACAGCAGTTCCAGTTCCTGAATTAATATGTTGGGATAGGGTTTCATATGATGTATTTTGTCTCACTGAACTTTTGAAAATACGTGTATTTAAAATGTCTTTGAATGATATCATCACCTCCAGTAAATGTTCTGACGATTGGGATTTTGAAACTGTAAACTGTACACTGTCTGATTTAGAACAATCTGTTGCATTTTTGAAAAATGAAGTGTACGATGATACATCTGATTTTGACACCATGTATTGTTACCAACATTATGGTCATCATTTTGTTTTTGCATAAAGGAAGTACCCCACATAATGTTTTAACATACCACCAATGGGAACATTGCCCAACAGCACCGAAAGGTATTCACAAACCTTTGTACAAAAGTTTGCTTATTTTTCTGGGTTTAATACATCAGATCCTCACTCATATTATTACAGGCTTGCACCTACATCTGCAAAGCAAAATATGCTCACCAACACGAAACAGATATACTCTGCTTCTTTCTTCTCTCAACTGTCTTTACAGGGTTTCGACTTATGACAAGACACTATAGTCATAAAATCAGTCTGGGGGACAAAAGAACACTATTTAGGACATGCCTCATACCACACCAGATTATTTTCCTGAACAACACTGCAACAGACTTCCTGCATTGGGTTAGCCAACATCAGCAACTTGAACACACCTCGTATTCCCTCGCTTTCACATTTTGAGGGATGGCAGAATTATACCAGTGAAGGTATGTTAGATGACATCAGGCATGATATTTCCTACGATTCATCAGACCCCAATTGGGAGGGAAGTTTAGTTTAGCCTATCGACACAAATGGGTGTCAGTCAAGATTCAAGGGTATAACCGAAGGGTTTAGTATCCATAGGCCTGACCTACACTATGTACAGCAAGAACATCCGGGGGTGGTGACATCATACAGTGTTGAGAGGTTATGCCTGGATTCGTTAAGAACCCTAACACTGTCCCAGGTGAAACAACACTTGTCCTTACTTTCAGATGACATGGATTTAAGGGATTTTTTGCTAGGTCCCCGGAAACCATGTCATAAACTCTTCACAATAAAGTTTGGAAGATCTCTCAACAGGAAGCTGCTGAGAGATTGCATGAAATTGGTTAACTTAGAAGAAGATTTGGCTGTGGTTTACAATGGTTTGACCACACTAACATCCAGGATTTATTCACTGGGCAACATTGTGTCTTCTGCTATAGATATAATGGAACAGAATCTGTCCATCCTACAATATGGGCAATTGCAGTTGCGATCCATTCTATTATTAAGCTGGACACTACAATCATTGCACTCTGGTTATGTGCCCTGTCGATATAGTAACAGCACATCTCTATTCTCCGCATATAATCTATCAGAAAGGCAGATGAGAATGGCACAAAGAGATGCAAAATATACAATGCTGCACATTGAAAAATTAGACCAATTACCTTTCACTGTGGCAGAGTCACCATTCACAGAATGGTTAATTCATGGCCATATAACCTTGCCAGTGACAACATTCCAATTTCAGTACTGCCTAAAATACCAGCAGGGAGGCAGATATGATGCAATGGGTAGGACTTCATCCATGAATCTTGGGAGTTACCGTATAGATTTAGATTCAGGAATGGGGACACTGGAGTGTTTCTCAGCAGTACAGACTGCAAGACTTTATTAAGTGGGTCTCTAATTTGCCAGGATAATATGTTCTATTGGCATGTAATGGTTCAGTTGCAATCTTATCCTGTCACTTAAAGGGATCCCCAGCTGCTGTGGTTAATCCAGTGTTCAGGCTGCTCTCGAATGGGAGTTACTTAATGCTGAATGATCAAGGTTGTCGTGGGATGCTTCCAGGCATCCCATATCTTGTCATAGGAAGTTCCGGGGTTACTTGTATGCAAGTCTTGTTTCCGCCGACCCACACAGTCAGGGAGGTGAAGTTATAGCCTTCGTTGAATGTTTCCTTTATACGGTTTGATTCTCTGAGCCGACTGAAATCCATGCTCTTACAGAAGGATGTGCCCCTTAACCTCGGCCCGAGAAACCTTTGATCCATAAATTCATTGAATGTAAATTTACCATAGAAGGATAGCTTGAAAAACTAGACTAGTTTAGGCCATCCTGGACCTACGTAGAAAATACCTTACATTATGCTTAGACAATAGACCATCTCTAAAGAACCTTTAATTGAGTAGACTTCTTTAATGACATATTTCTTTTGCACAAATTTCTGGCAAACATTTTTAGTAGCAACGCCTGACACTAAAACAAAGTAAGGCAGAGGAGTTTGTTTTTTAGGCTGTTCACCATTTCTGTGTGTAAAGTTACAAAGTGTAGGCTTACATGTCCCCACCCACTGAACCAAAAGGTGGAGTCTGAAAAAACATTAAATGTGCCCTTATCGTTACTAGTAACAATAACTTTATGAATGTACTTTACATTCTGCATACTTGGTGGAGACCTCCACAACCAAGGCAGAGAACTCCCTAAGGTAAAGTATAGGGACATTTATAAAAGTTTCTTAAATTTATTTGCCTTTAAAAAAGAAATAGTAAAGATAATTTTATGTTGATGTAAATTCATTTTATGCATGTAATTTTAAACATTACAAAAATGCTATATGGCTAGTATATAAAATTTAAGTTAAATATTTAATTAATTTTAGTGTGAAATCAAATTAAAATGCTTTAAATATTTGTATATCTTTTAAAAAAGTGGCCACAAAGTAAAATGTTTGTTTATTATGTATTAAAAGTTACTAAAAGTTAAGTATAGGATTAATTCAAATTATTTTAATTCTATTTTATGAATAAGTTTCATGTGTTTTTACTTTAAAATCGGCTATTGGAATATTTTATAATAAAATGTTTTTTTATTTCTATTTCATTGTTTTAAACATTAATTTAAATGTCTCTATATTGTTAAAAAAAGTCTAAATAAAATAATGTATTTTATCAGTATTTCCTATGGGGGGTATTTTAAGTCCCTTCCCCAATCGTTCTCTATGGGAGTGTGTTGCAGTACCAGTGGTTGGCTATGTGTGTTGCTGGGCTTACCATATGAGCTGGATTAAATGTACTACTATTGTGGGTCTTTTTTGACTAGAGTAACTACAAAAGTGCAGTTTTTGGATAGCAATGAGCCTAGTCTTGTGGGTGAGGTACATTCCCTCCCTAAACCCTTCACTAGCCCTTCCTTAATCCATACTATTTAATAGTAAGTTTTTCCAATTTTCTAGCCACACTCCTCTATTCCTCCTGCATTTACTACTAAAATGTAGGCACATGTGTTCAGAGATCTCCACTGTTGGGTCAGATATCTCCAGGCAGAAAAGCCAGGAGTGACAAGGATGTATATCTCCGCACATAGGCTTGTGAATAGCACTATTGTAGTACTAATAAATGTACTACAAAATGCAGTTTGTGAATAGGACTCGTTGGGTGGATTTCTTGTGTGTGGGTGTTCATCTATGTAATAATGCCGCTCCAGAACTCGCTCATACAAATAATCCTGAAGTCTCACATGACTGATTATTGTCCTATATGCTATATGCACCATCCTCAAATAATGTATGTGTGGTTTGAGGGTTATATAGAGTCCATGCAATTTCCCTGCAAACGTTTGAAAGTTAGTTAATTCTGTTCTTTCCAGAGGGTTTTGAATTTCTAGAACAGTGCTGTATTTCCTGGTAGGCCTGCAAAAATGCATCTTAGTGGCCAACATGGGGCTGAGCTTTGAGTACCCCTGTGAGGTATGTGAGAAGTTAGCCTGGCATATGATGTCCACTAGTTCTAGTGGGCACCTTGTACCAGTCTAATCGACCCTAATTGATGGTGGTTGTAAAGTCAACCTTATAGAAAGCTATCCTAGTGGTAGCATGAACCAGAAGTCTTCAGCCTAAGACTTCAGTAGGCGAGTTAAGCCTGTTGTTTTACCATATATAATCCCTTGAATACCAAATGGAAGGACACCACACAAGGTATATATCAAATATATATGTATTTTATCTAAACACAACCCCTCTGCACTCTTTGAGGTCAGAGGTAAAAATACAATACAAGTCACACAGTTAATACATGATAAGTTGCATAGTATACGTTATGCCCTAGGGGCCTCACGAACCATATACTAAGAAAGTGGTATAAGTACCACGTGAGAGTTAGAAAGCAGGCCTAGGGCCTGTAGAATCGCTGGGGCTTCACTAAGCAACCAAAGGTTAAGAAGTAGGAGACCCACGGGAGCCGCGTGCAGTGTCTAAACACAGGCGTGGGTTCCCATTGACTTTCTATGGAGTTCGTAAAAGTTACAAAGTTACAAGTTAAGGATACTTCCGGATGGACTAGGACGGAACACTTTTAGACTTAGACACTAGGAGGGCCAATACCCTCGAGACTACTCGTGTTACCTCACCCACGGACACGGGTGCATAGGTGTCTTTTGATGTCGGGTTTCGTCGTCTTTTTCTTTGGGGAGCTGCAAAGAAGTGCGGCAGGCGACCAGACGAAAAGTGTCCGGGTGGATCCAAGGGTGGATCAGAGATTTGAAGAACCTGAAAGCAGAGGGGACAGAGTCTGGGTCACTAGCCAGTAACCAGGAAGGAACCAGGCGATGTCGGGTGCTTTAAGGTGAAGAAGGTGAGTTTGTCTCTTCAGCCACGAGGTCCAGGAGGCATCGACGATGACCAGGAGCTGGATTCGAGCTGTCCCACAATGTATCTAGATGACTGCAGCGTCAATATCCAGATTGGACACAACAAGCCTTGGCAACCGCAACCCACGCAGGATGTCGAGATTGGCTCTGTTGCAGACCAGCAAGGTCTGTGGTACTTCTCCATTGCAGGGAAGCTGGAGCAAGCCTAGAGCAACCAGGATCACAAGTTAGATTCAAGATGGTGTTTTCAGGGGCTCACTAGCCAACGGGCAAGGAACTAGGAAGACGCGTCAAGCACAAATGTAAAGGCGGGGCCCACGGGAGACTCGCGGAGTGTGGGGGCCTGGGCTTCGGGTCAAATGATGCTCGGGGATGGGGCTTCTCGTACCCTGATGCACAACTTACTGAGGCTTCATAAAAGGAGTGCATGTAGCAAAATGCAGGATGTCCGGTCCCACGTCTCTTGTGTCCGCCACGGGTCTCAGCTTTGCTGTGGATGAGGGTTGGGGTCAGAGAAGTCTGAAAGTCAAGTTCTTGAGTCATAGAGTCTTCGGGTTCCGGCGGGAGCCTTGAAACTGCAGACCAGCAAAGTTGCTGTTGGTGCCTGTTTGAACAGGGTGGTCACTCCTTGACCACAAGGGAGAGGTCTTCTGTCTTCTAGTCAGAATAGAATGTCAAAGGTCCAAGAGTTCTGTATCAAAGTTTCATTCCAGGATAATCTGAAGTCCTGGGGAAACAACTCCTACACTTATACTAAGGATGGGGGCTGGATTACCTGACTAGGTCCCTCCTATGGGTGGACCTGAGAAGGGGGTGGTTATACCCCTTTCCCTTTGTCCAGTTTCGTGCCAGAGCTGGGGCTGGAGTGCCCCAGCAACTGGTTTGACCGGGCTATGCATGGAGCACCTTGTGTGCCCCAGGCAGTGTCTAGATGCATTCACTGAATGCAGCCCTCCCTGCCCCAATACAAAAAAAACTGTCTGGGGAGGTGCTGGCACCTCCCTGGACAGGAAACCTATTGTCCAGGCCACCCTTGCTGGTGTTTCCCCCAGCAAAAGGAGGTCAGACTCGTGTCTGTGGCAGCAGCATCCATTTTGTGATGCTGAGGCTCTGTTTAACTTTAACCGGGTAAAGCAGTACATACATGTCTTTTCCCTCTAGAAGGGTGGAATGCCACCCCAGCCGCCAGAATTGATGGGGGGTAGTATTCCAAATTGTTTGACACCTTACATGACATGTTTTGATAAAGCCAAACCTAGTCCATATTATATGGTACGAAATGTACCCAGGGACTGTATGTCATGCCACTAGAGGACTGCAGCACATATTGTGTCATCCACTACAGTGACACTGTTACACATGGCTTCAGACCTACCATTGTGGACTGACAGTGGCAGTTTAAACACCGCAAATAGACAAGTCAAAATAAACCATTTTGACAGGTCAAAATTCCCTTTTAAATATTAATAATGAAGGACATATGGCCCGCAAGGTAGCATGCCTTGCATTTAAAAGTAGGACATGTAGAAATGTAATGTTAACTGCCTTACAGTGACTAGCACCCAAAAGCTATTTTTCACTGTGGCAGGCCTAGCTGTCCTATGGAGAAAACCGGAGCACAGATTAAAATACTAATATTGGATCTCAAAATTGGGGCTAGCTAGAAAAATAATAGAACAACTATTTATTTTTATTTTTTTTTTAAAACCTTTATTGTGCACCAATGGTATACAGTTACGGGCCCACAACCAATCTGGCCGGCCTCGAAAGCAAGTCGTTGCACGTAAGACAACCATAAGAAATCTCAGCAGTCCCCAAAGACAAAAACAGCAAGTATCTTAAATCTCACGTAAGGGGAATGCGACTACCGAGTGTAGGAGTAAAGAAGGTTCATTTTCTAAAGTATAAGACAAGAAGGATCAGAAACCATACAGTCCATCGAAAAACACAGAGTGGGCAATGTACACAGCAGGATGTCGACAAAGCAAAAGAGTCATAATCGGGATAGCGGCACAAGATTATACTGAGCAGGATAAAAAGCACACAATCAAATTTCGTACCTAGCATTACCCACCCCATACACGGAGGACAACCTCAAGAATGTGAATGTGGACATCAAAAAGAGAAACGGCAAATGGCATAACACCCAGCCTCCATACTGACCCAAGATAAGAAGGAAAAAGGTAAGAAGAACTAAGAAAAGAGAGAGAAGAAATAAAGGTCCATAGAAACTAAAAAGGACAAAACAAAACCCCTCCCCCCAACCCCCCACCCTGCACGCATGTAGAGGCTACGGCCCGCCCCCCCCTTAACAGTGTGCCTGTCGCCCGAAAAACGAGTACCCGAAATATAGAGACAGAAAAGAGAAGGGAAGAAAAGGAAGAAAAGTTATATATAACAAACTGGAGGAGGGCCGATAATGCACACAGGCTCCCGGTCTCCCCGGCCATGTATTTATCCTCTACCCCAAAAGCACAGTAAGCAACAGTAATCGAGTAATATAATAAGAATGGGGAGAATCATCATGCACTGTGCCAAGAAGTATATCACAGGAGCGCGCCAAACCGCTCCTCCGCCAGCCACACAAATGTCAATCGGTAAAGAAACCCACCTAGCCCTGGCCTGATCTTATAAGTCCCCCGAGACATGCCCGCCGAATAAGTCCCATCTCAGCCGATCCAGGAGAGCAGAGTGTCCACACATGGTAGAAGAGCAACATGGGAATACAAAATGGACGTCGCCAACCACCGACAGAGTCATCTTCACTTACGACCCTCACCCCCAGGTCCATCTCATGACTCGTAGTCCATAGCAAGAATACAAGGGCGAGGAAAAAGGAAGCAGTCACAGGAGCCAACCGTTGCTGGAACAGTGTCTGGGCCATTAGCGGCGTTACGATAGACGAGGCCACCATCCCCTGCCGGGAAGGGAATCCCTCAGGATAGTAGAGGGATACGGACATCTGTTCATAAGTGCCAACACAGTCTAGGGTCTTCCGGTCTCCACCGCACCCATGTTCAACCACAGTACTCCCCTCAAAAACAGTAAAGGGCCAGCCCTCACGCACCGGAGAACCATCCGACCGCAATCGCCCCGGTGTGAGTGTAATATCGTCAAGCTTCTTCCCCAACGCTTGAAAACCAACCTTCCAAACAGACTGTAAGTCATCGAGAGCAGCCAGGATATCACCGCAAGACAAAGTGGGCTGTGCCTCCCTCATCACAGCACCACTCGGCAACTCGCAGTCCCAAGCACAGTGTGCTTCGATAGGCAGGTTAATGTGCTGCATCTCGTTCAGGCAGCCATTACGCGGTTCCATCTTGTAGGGAGAGTGGAGGTAGGACAGGGACGAGTCCGGCTCGGATAGACAACAATCCGACTCTCGGGGGCCTGCAAAACACACATCCAAGGAGCGGTATACAGCGCTGGCCATCCCCACTCCGAGTCAGCGCTCGCAGCAAATTCGGGAGCGTCCCATGAACACCGGGCAGAATCGAAGACGGAGCGGACACAGCGCACCTTCAGCGCTCCTCAGGCAAACAGTATTTCCAGCAAGCCCCCACCTCGAGGATGCAATCCGGCCGCGTCGTGTAGCAACCAGAGCTCCTGCCATAAATTTGCCCCCTCGGAATTCACAGCGTCCGGCGGACCGACTCCGCCCAGGCCCGGCTGGCCGTTGTTGACAAGCTAACACCCGGCCATGTTTCGCGGCCGAGGTCGCGGCTTCAGGGTCGCTGGGGCCGCAAATCAATCTTGCGGATATCTCCGGTTAGAAGGCCGGCAGAGGCTACGGGATTGCGCGAGCGATGTCAGCGCATATTTACCGTCACCCCGCTGCAGTTCAATTTCAGGATCGGGAACAGGATGTCCGTGCGGGGCTCGGAGGCTTGAGGAGCCGGGAGCCTACACTTCCAGTCCGATCGCCATCTTCGAGATTATCCCCAGAACAACTATTTTTAATAGTTATTAAAAATCCAATCGATGGTGAAGTCTGAATTTTAATAAATATTTAGGAAAGTTAACTTTTCACAAAGTTACATTTTACTTGCCTGAAATTCTTGGAGCCTAATTTGTATTTGCTCTCCAATTTCTCCCAGCTAGTAATTAGGATTTGAATATGTCTGAATGAGTTGTGACATTTCCCCCAAGAGCTAGACTGTAGGTCACTGTGATTGACCGGTCAACCTGAGTGGGCAAGGATAACTCCTTTGAGTTCAGAAGAATGGTGGAGGCTGCAAGCTTTTTTTTTTTGACATGTTGGTTTAAAATCCTGCTGGAATGTCAAACACTACTAGCCAATATTTGCTGGGTTTTACCTTTAACCTGTGGGTGCACATGAAACGTAGAAAGCAGGATGTCAAGGAAATAGTTGTGTATCCACTGTCTGGCTTCTGGAAACACTTGGGGCCTCATTTATGAAAAGTGACGCATCGCTGCGTGAAAACAGCGATATGTCACTTTTCACTGCGCTCTCCTTGCGACACAGATGATGCGTCATATTTACAGTATGACGCATCAGTATTTCTGACGTATCTGTAGGCGCAAAAATGACGCATTGCTGGAGTGTATCACAAAAGTGACGCAACTCCAGCAATGTGTCCTTTCACATGGGGCAAGCCCCATGTGAAAGGGCCTGCGCCAGTCTTACGCCTGCTGTGAGGCAGGCGTAAGAAATTGACGCATTTGTGTCCTAGAAGTGGCGCAGTGAAATCTGATAGATTTCACTGCATCACTTCTGTGACCCTTTCTTGCGTCAGAACGCCCCCCTTGCATACATTATACCTGGCGTAGGTATAATGTAGCGCAGGGGTTTACAAAGTGACGCATCTACCTAGATGCGTCACTTTGTAAATATGGTGCAACAAGGCACATTTTTTACGATGCTGGTGCGTCACAAAAAGTGACGTACCGGCGGCGTAAAAGTGACGCACAGCCTCATAAATGAGGCCCTTGGTTTTTTTCTGCCTGACAAGGATGTAGATCTCTGCACATAGGCTTGTGAATAGCACTATTGTAGTACTAATAAATGTACTACAAAATGCAGTTTGTGAATTGGACTCTTTGTGTGAATTTCTTGTGTACACTGGCTGCTTCAAACTAGATGTCAGTGTTGGATGTGGGATGGCACCAGGATTACAATAGAACACTCCCCACACCCCAGCCAGAGGGCAAGTTCAATGTGTCTGAAGTCTTTTGCTATCTTGAAAAAGTCTAAAGTGGGTAATGTTTGACCGAGGAATGTTTACCCCATTGACTAGGGTGTGCGCGGGAATCATTCCCACCTAGTAGTACATGCTAGGCATAAAAGGGGTAGCACGAAAAGGTGAACTCTAAGGGTCATAAGGCTGACATCCTGTTCAAACTACAAGGATACAATAAGCTACAAAAATAATTTCCTGCAACTGCGTAGCAGACCGGTGGCAACTGGACCTGGACTGCACCCTAGTGTTGGCCTGTGCCTGACACTGTGAGTTCCTAACTGCCTCTGATTAGTTCTTTCGGGAGGGGTGGTCGGCTTTAGAAGTATACTCATATGGTGGCCTTGGACTTAAATGAATAAGTCAGAAGGTAAACATTCTGACCAGGAGCAATCTGGCCGGTATATACAACCCATGTTCTGTGGATGTCGGCCTCAAATTGTGCCTAGATCCCAGTTTACCACTACCCTAGACAATCATTGGCGCTTTGTGCAGTTTGGTGCTATTTTCACTGAAATCTTTAAAACCTCATATATATCGTTCCCCTTGTTGATTTTTTTGTCATTTTGGTGTAATTTCTTTTATTAAATATTACTCCATGTTTCTAATTTTGTTTGAGATTTTATTGTTCAGTATTTTACTTTGTTGCTGTTTCTTTTGTAAACATCTATTCATTGATTTTTATATTTTCATTAACATACACATGAGGTGCATTATGGAACAAACAAAATATGAACTCCCAACGTTATCATCTGTGAACAACTACAGAATACAGCAATCACAACTTAAAATCTTACATTTACCAGTAGTCACTTGATCGTTTGTAAGTTACAGAGTTCCAGTGTGTAGGCTCTGCTTTCCAAGCAGTGGCGCATCAGGACAAATTTCAACTCAGTCATGGCCTAACATTATCAAAATGGACCAACTCTGTCCCCCTAATCTTTGTGGGCAATCCCTTGTCTTATACATTAATCCTTCTGACAGTGAGCAATAATCCATACCCCACAGGCATTCTGAATGCATAGTCTTTAAAGCAATAGAAAATAATCTGGTCCTTGATCTGAAAAATTAAATCTGAATATAGACATCCTTTTTTCTCCAATAACTTTTCCTTAAATACAGTCACTTTTTGTTTGAATACAAGTTGGTTATGGTCACTTTACTGGGTTCACAAACGTCCCAAGTCTTTTAATTGATATTAATGTACTGTGTATATACTGGGTGTGTGTACATTTTTTTAGAATTTCCTTATAAAGATTTTTTTGTCATAATGAATAAACATGCTACTCATTTCGGCTCAAGTGAGTACGACCAGCATACTTCTTGGGCTACCTCATTTTTTGTCTTTTTGTAAATATTGATACTACATGCATCTAGTTGATTAAGGTATATGAAATGTATCAAATTCTATACTTACCTTTCTGATTTATGATTGAAGTTTTGCAAAAGTATATGGTTGCCTAAGTGTAATTTTCTTAGAATGAGTTCCTTGTGAGCAATTGTTGCAAGCTATATATTCTGAAAAGGGGTGTGCTCTATGGAGTGCCAAGGCCTTGCAACGTCTCTTTTTGCTACCATACATTCTATGCCCATTAGTAGCTTGTGTCCTGTGGGACCGTCCCAGCAATGTCAGTTTTGGGCCTCTGTCAATAGGGAAGCTGACCACTGCCTCTAGTGTGTCAAAACTGTTACTATACAAAGGTATGATTGGGCATTCCCAGATCACATTTATTGAGGTGCTCCTTTGTGTTTTATGCAAAAGGAACAAATGATAGACGGAATGCTGAACAATGCAAACATTCACCCCAGTCACGAAGATCTGGGTTTAATCCACGTTCTTTTGCTTACAGCACTACCCCTGTTTAGACCCAGCCATATGCAAATCAGTCTTGACCCTGTTCCTCATGGGAACAGTCCAACCGAAACTACCAAGCCAAGTCCTCCCTGGACTAGAAACAAGCATCCTGGGACTGGTTTTTGGGCATCACCACTCATCAGCAAGGCTAGCTTGAATTCAGTGGCGCACTGAGCACTGGGCCTACGTCTGTGCATTTCCTGTCACTCAGTGTGTTTTACAGCTCATACAGGAGGGATGCTGGCTCTGTCCCATTTTCCATAGTTTATCTGGCATAATAGAAATCTTATGAAAATACTTGACTAGATCTGGCGTCATCAGGTGAGAATCACCAGTAGTCTGGCTGTCATTGTAGTCTCAACTCATTCCTCCTCCAGTAGGTCCCCCAGGTCATATTCCCACGTCTACCTCAGGGTCACAAAGGGTTGCAGTACATTTATTACCAGAGCTTTGTGGCGATGCAAGACTCCCTGACCTGTAAGCTGTTCCCTGGCAAGTTTAGGTTCTAAGGGGTTCACGTCGGGAAGGAAAGTAAGCTTGTCTTTGTAGACTTCCAATGGTGCCTAATTGCAAGTAGAGGATGAATTTCAATTTGTCAATTTCACACTCTTCAGTAAGTAGTCTGATCCCCAAACATCTCCTATCTTGCATATCCCAGTTTTGTCCCAAGCATGGAATCCACTTAATTGTGAATCCTCCAAAAGCCTTATTTCATGCCATTGGGTTGTTTCCCTTGTGCATTTCTCATCCCAACCCTTCATCTCTGCTCTGAAGGCCAGCAGTCTAAGGGTATGGCTTGTACCACAAGCAGAGATTGGGGACTCCCGAACCCATACAATAGTATTCAAAGCCCATATTTTTCAACTGAAACAACTTCTGTTCTAACTGCTGAAACATCTCTGTCTCCAAAGATCCAGCCTATTGATAGGGAGCAGTTGGAAAGCCCAATATTCACAATCCCCATGAACCATTTATGGGGCACCCTGGAGTGGGATTACTACTTATATGTAGTTAAACAGCATGGCTTGGATATTGGAAAACAATAGGGGGAACACTATAGGAGGTAATTTTGCAGCATGTATAGGACTTGAGGGAGAGCTACCATTTTCAACAGGGCCATCTCCTCAGCATATTCAGCGGAAGCCTACTCCTGTTATACCCCGGTCTGCCTGTGCTGTTTGTTTTGCCTTGTTGTCACTATCTGAAAGAAACCGGTTAGTATTAGATTCCTTACCGTAGAATTTCTCCAGGCGTCAGACTGGATCCGGAAACTTTTGCGTAGCAGTACCCTTGCGCGTCGGTAGGCGTCGTCTGCGGCTCCGCGTCCGTCGTCGGCAACGGGATGACGTCGCCGGTGTACTTAGACGCCGCCCTCGCGCGCTGACGTCAGTTCCTATTTTTTCCGCGCCAGCAAGCACCGATCCGGAAAAAGTGGTACCCTTAGTCAATTTTTGACAACTTTTTCGATCATTTTTGATCTTTCTTTGAAGTCAACGACTCCGACGGTGCCGGTAGGGATGCCCGGGTTCAAGCCCTGCGTCGACTGCAACCGACTGATGTCGGTTACCGACCCCCATCGCCGGTGTCTTCATTGCCTGGGGCCCGACCACGATGACAAGTCGTGCCCCGACTGCCGGGCCTTGACATCGAAGGCTAGGCGGGAGCGGTCCCGCAAGCGCCTCGAGCTCCGGCAGTCGGCCCCGCGCCGTTCGAGGTCCCAGTCCGGAAGGAGGTCGAGGGACCTGTCGCTGGGCTTGAGTCAACACGGCTCGGAGGGTCGTCACCACTCCTCGAGCTCCAAGTCCTCAGGTAAGAGGCACTAGAAGTCGAAGAAGCGACATCGCTCTTCCGACTCCCCCCGACGCTCGCGCAATGCGGCCGGGGGTTCGGGCGACACCGCCCACACGGCTACGCCGGAGCCGCAGGCGTGGCGGCCTGCTCCATACCCGCCGGTTCCTGGGCAGAACGCGACGCCAGAGGAGATCGACGCCTTCCTCACGGCCATGAGGTCGCTGACTCCTCCGTCGGGTTCCACGCGCCTTCGGGCCAAGCGGCCCCGAATGGGAGCCCAAGCGGGCCAGGTGCTTCGGCCCCGGTGCCGACAGTCGTTTCGGCCCCGGCGCCGTCGGCGACTTCGGTCCCAGCGCCGCAGGGTAGTGCTGGATCCGGTTCCGGATCCGCGTCGTCACAGGTCGACCTCACGACCTCGCCGGCGCCGGCCCCTAGGGTGTTGCCTCCGGCGCCGTCCACGGACGACGACGCCGGTCCTCCCCTTGACCCGGTTCCGACGCCGCAGCGGCATCGCTCAACGCCGCATTCGACGCCGATGGGAGATTTTTTCTTCTATGAGCCGACCCCATCATTTGACCCTGAGTACCAGGAGATGGGTGGCGAGGCGGATTGGGAGGGGTCTGAGGACCCTCTGGCACGTGAGTGCCAGTCTTATCAGGACTGGGCAGGGGAGCTAGGGGATGCCAGTGGTTTGGACACTTCGCCAGACACTGGTTTTGTCTCCCCTCCTACCTCGACTACGGAGGACGGGGCTGCCTATAGTGTGGTGTTGACGCGGGCGGCCAAGGCCTTATACCTTGAACTCCCCGTCGCGGCTGTGAGGACTAACCTCCTTATTGAGGTCCTTAAACCGCAAGCAAGCTCTTCGAAGCCTCTGTTGCCGTTTAATGAGGTCTTGTCTGACGTTCTTCTGAGCACCTGGTCCAGGCCCGCTACAGGTCCCCCTGTAGATAGGACGGCCCTTGCTTCCTGTCCACCCACCCCACTCCCAAGAGCCTGGTCATACAAGCCTCTAACTCCCAGACCGCATTCCCGACGGCTCCCCTGATCAGGAATACAAGAGGTACGAACAGTATGGCAAAAAGATGTTCTCCTCCCTGAGTTTGGGGTTGCGGTCCGTTAACACCGTGTGTCTCTTGGGCCGTTATACCCACTCTCTGTGGGACACGGTCGCGGACGTGCTGCCACAATGTCCGGAGGAGGCCCAGACTAAACTCGCCCAAGCCCTTGCGGAGGGTCGAGATGCGGCACGGTACTCCATCCGATGTGGGCTGGATACAACGGACTCGCTGGGTAGAGCGATGGCAACAACGGTGACGATTCGTCGCCACGCCTGGCTGAGGTCCGCCAACTTTTCAGCTGATGTCCAAAACACCCTTATGGACATGCCGTTTGATGGCCGTCGCCTCTTTGGCGACAAGGCAGACAGTGCGCTTGAGCGCTTTAAGGACTCCAGGGCTACGGCCAAGTCCTTGGACCTGTCGGCCCCGTGCCAGCAATCTGCTGCCTTTCGCCCCTTTCCTGGCCAAGGAAGGGGCGTCCCCACACGTCCTGCCAGCCACGGGCTGCAGACTAACATCCAGCACGGTGGCGAACGTGGTAACCGCCGTGGAGGTGCCCGGGGACAAAGGCAAGGCCAGTCCATATCTACCCCTGCAGCATCCGCCTCAAAGCCCTCCTAGTCCGAGCTTTCAGGCCCACGTGACACTGGGGGGCAGGGTTCGCCATCACCTCCTCCACTGGCACAACATCACATCGGACAGGTGGGTGCTGCAAATCATCCGAAGGGGCTACTCCCTCCCCTTCGAGGCGACCCCACCAGCCATGCCACCGCAGTGCCACCGCGTGTTGGGGGATCACTTGAATCTTCTGCGAGAGGAAGTTGCGGCCCTCTTGGCCAAGGGGGCCATCGAGCGCGTTCCTGGGCCAAACGTAGGGTGTGGTTGTTATTCCCACTACTTTCTGGTTCCCAAGAAGGGCGAAGGGGGCCTACGCCCTATCTTGGACCTGCGGAACGTCAACGGCTTCCTCCGGAAGGAGAGGTTCAAGATGCTGACACTGGCTCAGGTCTTAGCTGCCCTCGACCCGGGAGACTGGATGGTAGTGTTGGACTTGAAGGACGCTTATTTCCACATCCCCGTCCTGCTGGACCACTGGCGCTACCTGCGGTTCACGTTAGGCCATGAGCACTTTCAGTTTACCGTGCTCCCATTCGGCCTTACCAGCGCCCCACGGGTATTCACGAAAGTGATGGCGGTGGTCGCAGCTCATCTGCACAGGTTAGGGGTTTCAGTCTTCCCCTACCTCGACGACTGGTTGTTAAAGGCGGGCTCGCCCTAGTCGTCAGCCTCCTCCAGACTACGGCCGACCTCCTGCACCTGCTGGGGTTCTCCATCAATGTGCCAAAGTCGCACCTGTGTCCCTCTCAGAAGTTCCTCTTCATCAGAGCGGTTTTAGACTCGGCACAGATTCAGGTTTCTCCTCCCGAACAGTGGGTTTGGGATATTCAGGCTCTGATTCCGATCTTTTAGCCTTTATCCCGAGTCTCGGTCAGGTTGACACTGCGGCTTCTGGGGCTGATGGCCTCCTGCATCCTTCTGGTGCATCACGCCAGGTGGCGGATGCGGGCTCTGCAGTGGGACCTGAAGTTTCAGTGGGCCCAGCATCAGGGCAACTTGTCCGACCATGTCTTGATCTCGGAGGGCACTGCAAGACAGTTGCAGTGGTGGCTCACGGACCCCGATTGGGTCAGCGGCAGATCCCTCTCCCTACCCCAACCGGAGCACGTAGTTGTGACGGACGGGTCTCTCCAGGGCTGGGGAGGCCACATGGGAGAGGCGGAGATCAGAGGCCTCTAGTCTCCGGCGGAGTCCCAGCTCCATATCATCCTTCTGGAGCTGCGGGCGATCCGGCTTGCACTGAAGGCATTCCTCCCCTCTGTCCGGGGGAGTGTAGTGCAGGTGTTCACGGATAACACCACCGCCATGTGGTACTGCAACAAACAGGGCGGTGTGGGGTCGTGGACCCTATGCCAGGAGGCTCTGCACCTCTGGCAGTGGCTGGAACATCAGGGCGTGACCCTGGTGGTTCAACACCTGGCAGGTTCCCTGAACGCCAGGGCGGACGAACTCAGCCGTCGGTGCATGATGGATCACGAATGGCGTCTGAACTCGGACGTGGCGCAAGGCCTCTTTCAGCAGTGGGGAGAGTCTTGGTTAGATCTATTCGCCACAGAATAGAACGCGCAATGTCATCAGTTTTGCGCGTTGGAATTTCCAAGGCGGCACTCGCTCAGAGACGCTTTTCATCTCGAGTGGAGTTGCGATCTGTTGTACGCCTTTCCGCCTATACCACTTCTGCCCAGAGTGCTGAAGAAGATCAGGCGCGACCGGGCCCAAGTCATCCTTGTGGCTCCGGACTGGGCACGGAGGTTCTGGTATCCTGAGCTACTCAGCATGTCTGTCGATCCCCCGATTCGTCTGACCCTTCAGGAGGACCTTCTGTCGCAGCAGCAGGGGACGGTCCTCCACCCGAACCTGTCCAGTCTCCACTTACATGTGTGGAGATTGAGCAGCGGCAGTTGAGGCCATTTGACTTGCCTCCTGAAGTCTGTAATGTCATTCTGGTAGCCAGGCGTCCCTCCACAAAATCGGTATACGCCTGCAGGTGGAACAAATTTGTGGCATGGTGCACAGCAAAGGCTGTGGTTCCCCTTTCTGCCCCTCTTTCAGAGGTTCTCCTCTTTCTTCTTTCTCTTGCCCAGCAGGGCTCTGCTCTGGGCACTCTGAAGGGCTATCTCTCGGCCATTTCCGCCTTCTTAAGGCTAGCTGGTCAGCCCTCTTTATTCAAGTCCCTGGTTGTGAATAGGTTTTTGAAGGGCATCACTCATACATTTCCTCCAGTTCCTTTCGTGATGCCTCAGTGTGACTTGAACCTTGTTCTAACTTTTCTGATGTGCGCTCCCTTTGAGCCACTTCATAACTGTCCTCTTCGCCTCCTTACTCTGAAGACCACTTTCCTGGTTGGCATCACCTCTGCCAGGAGAGTGAGTGAGCTCCAGGCCCTTTCTTCTCAGCCTCCTTTCCTTTCAGTCCATCCGGACAAAGTTGTGTTGCGGACGCGACCCTCTTTCCTTCCCAAGGTAGTCACAGCCTTCCACATCGGGCAGTCCATCACTTTGCCCACCTTATTTCCGCCTCCGCATCCCTCGAAAGAGGAAGAGAGGCTCCACCGTCTGGACCCAAAACGTGCTCTCTCATTCTATTTGGATCGCACGCGCCAGTTCTGGGTGGATGACCAACTCTTTGTTGGTTACGTGGGCGCTAAGAAGGGACGGGCGGTGCACAAACGAACCATTTCTCGATGGGTCGTCTTGTGCATCAAGGCTTGTTACTCTTTGGCTCGAAAGGAGCCTCCTGAGGGGCTTCGTGCCCATTCCACATGGGCCACCGCAGCTACTACTGTCCTGGGCCGTGGAGTCCCCTTGCAGGACATCTGTCAGGCGGCTACGTGGGCCTCGCTGCACACGTTTGCAAGACACTACTGCCTGGACAGCCAAGTCCGGAGAGCTGGCTTTTTCGGCCGTTCCGTTCTCCAGGACTTTCTGGTGTGATCATTGGTTCGCAGACCCACCACCTTGGTTGGTATTGCTGGGGTATCTATTCTAAGGTAAGGAATCTAATACTAACCTGTTTCTTTCAGATGCACAAGTTACTTACCTTCGGTAACGATATATCTGTAAGAAACAGTAGTTAGTATTAGATTCCTTACCGCCCCACCCATCCTCCCTCTTCTGTGAACCAATATCTAGGGTTAAGGTCATCCCCTTTCAGGCCCCTAGTTTCATGGCACCAGTGTTGTTTTTTTATCATGGCTCTGCGTTTCTGGCACGGAAAAGCTGTGTATAAGAACTGATGTCAGCGCGCGAGGGCGGCGTCTAAGTACTCCGGCGACATCATCCCGGCGCCAATGACGGACGCTGAGCCGCAGACGACGCCTACCGACGCGCAAGGGTACTGCTACGCAAAAGTTTCCGGATCCAGTCTGACCCCTGGGGATATTCTAAGGTAAGGAATCTGATACTAACTACTGTTTCTTACAGATATATCGTTACCGAAGGTAAGTAACTTGTGCGTTTGGCATAGGCATGTGACATGTACTCCGCTGTGCACTTTTCACTATTTTCTAGTTGGGTAGGTGGCATGTACTTTCATGTGCACTTTATTTAGGCATGCTATGTGCACTTTTTTAAGATCTCTTTAACTAATTGCAAATGCTTGGGATTTCAGTTTGAACACACGTGGCGCTGATTATATTATCTTTTATAAGGGAAGCACCTTTTATGGAGGAAGTAATAATGGGATGAATTTTTTCTTTACTATCTGAGGATATCTATCTCCATGGTAGTAGCAGTTACATCAGGGTTGCACATAAATACCGAGTGACAACAAGATAACAGATAAATGACAAGGCAGTTGCTAACAAATAATGCTCTCAGTACCACAAGAGTCCATATATATTTATCATGAGATGGGGTTTTAGGAATCCAACATGAGTTTCTTACACATCACTGTTCAAACAAGTCAAAAGCACAACCCTCCTGGTCGCTCCACCTGTCGCACGGTCCCCGTGTACCAGGGCCCCCTGCTGCCTGACGCCTGCCTGCCAGGCCTCCCTGCTGCCTACCTCCTGCCCCTGCCTCGCACGTTCCCGCGTGCCAGGTCTCCCTGCTGCCGGCTGCCTGACCCCCGACCCCGCCATCGCACGGTCTCCGGGGGCCAGGTCACCCTGCTGCCTGTCTGATCCCTGCCCCTGCCTCTTGCCCGCTGCCTGCTAGGGACTGCCCTCGGGCCTCCCCCCTCGCCGCTCTGCCGTTTTTTCCCGCCTCTCCTTTCCCGCCACCCCTCCTCCTCCCGCCGTTCTCTTCCCTCCCTCCCCACCGCTGCCCCCCTGCGGCCCGCCCCCTTACTTTCCTCAACCCTCATTCACCGCTCCCTCCCGCCTCCCAGCTGCCCCTCCCTCGCTCCGCCCTCCCCCACTCTCCACTTATGGCAGAGTGGCAAACGCGCAGCGGGCGCGCCGATTGTGCGCCGAAGGCGCGCCAAAGGTAAGCCCGTCTGCGCCCGTCCGCGCCTGGACCGCGCCCAGTGCCAGGACCCTTGGCCCCCACAGACACCAGCCCACCCGCCGGACCTACGACGCCTCCGAGCTCAACGCACTCAACACCGGCCGGATCCCTGGTTGCTACCGAGCCACCCCGAGGGGCACCCTCGGACCTTTCTGCTGCCACTCCTGCAAGTTCACCTGCATCCGAACCGGCACTACACCAGCACCGACCAAGACGAGCACCAGCAGCAGCCACCTGAAGTGCATCCTGCTCAACACCCTCTCCGTCCACAGACACGCCGTCGAGCTCTGGAACCTGCTCGATACCACAGCCTCGGACGTCGCCTTCCTCACGGAAACCTGGATGAACGCCTCCTCAGCGCCCGACATCGCCATCCCGGACGGCTACAAGATCATCCGGAGGGACCGCGTCAACCAGACAGGAGGAGGCATCGCCATCATCCACAGGAACACCATCCGCATCATGACCAACACCGACGACACCCTCGCACCCACCGAACACCTGCACTTCCAGATCCACATCAACCCCAAGACCACCCTCAGAGGCACCCTCATCTACAGACCCCCGGGACCACGCACACAATTCAGCGAAGACATCGCCGACTTCATCAGCCCTTACGCCCTCCCCTCCGCTGACTACATCCTCCTCGGGGACCTCAACTTCCACCTGGAGAACAACAACGACCGCAACACCACCACCCTGCTGGACAACCTCGCAAACCTCGGACTCAAGCAGCTGGTGACCACGCCCACCCACTACGCCGGACACACTCTCGACCCCGTGTTCTCATCCAGCAAGGACGTCACCTTCAGCCACGCCACCGGACTCCACTGGACGGACCACAGCTGCGTCCACTTCAGCTTCAGAAGGACCACGATCCACCACCACCAGCAACAGGTTGCACGCAGAAGCTGGAACAAGATCACAGCCGACCAGCTCGCAACTTCCCTGAGCAAGAACCCTCCCACTGGCGCAACGAACCCCAGCCAGGCGGCCACCAACCTCACAAAGTGGATCAGCAACTGCGCAGACGACCTCGCCCCTCTGAAGACCCCGCCTAGCAGACCCGGCAGCAAGAAAGCCCCATGGTTCACCGACGAACTGAAGAGCTCCAAGAGGAACTGCCGAGCCCTCGAAAAAGCCTGGCGCAGAGACCCAACTCCGGACAACATGACTGCCCTCAAGCTCGCCACCCGAAAATACCACCAACTCATCCACGCCACCAAGAAAACTGCATTCAAGGAACGACTGGACAACAACGCACACAACAGCAAGGAACTCTTCAACATCGTTAAAGAGCTCTCCAACCCCAACGCCGGAAACAACGACATCACCTCTTCACAAGACCTCTGCAACTCCCTGGCCTCCTACTTCTACAACAAGATCGCGGACATACACAACAGCTTCAGCACTCAACCGACGCACACCACGACCGAACCACCGCCCCCACCACCACCCTCCGCGCCTGGACCCCGATCAGCACCGAAGACACCATCCGCACGATGAACTCCATCCACTCCGGATCTCCGACCGACCCCTGCCCTCACCACGTCTTCAACAAGGCCGACGCTGTCATCGCACCCCACCTCCGGGACATCATCAACACCTCCTTCGACACCGCTACCTTCCCGGAGAGCTGGAAGCACGCCAAACTCAGCGCTCTACTGAAGAAACCATCAGCCGACCCCACCGACCTCAAGAACTACCGCCCCATCTCGCTGCTCCCATTTCCTGCAAAAGTCATCGAGAAGACCGTCAACAAGCAGCTGGCCGCCTTCCTCGAGACAAACGGATCCCTCGACATCTCGCAGTCTGGATTCCGGGCCAACCACAGCACCGAGACTGCCCTGATCGCAGCCACCGATGACATCCGAGACCAGCTCGACAACGGAGAAACAGCGGCCCTCATCCTCCTAGACCTCTCCGCGGCTTTCGACACTGTCTGCCACCGCACCCTAGTGCAGCGCCTCAGCAACGTCGGAATCCAGGAGAAGGCACTGGAATGGATCATCTCCTTCCTCGCCGGAAGGACACAGAGAGTCCGCTCCCCCCGTTCAGGTCAGAAGCCACCGAAGTCATCTGCGGCGTTCCTCAAGGCTCCTCGCTCAGCCCAACCCTCTTCAACGTCTACATGAGCCCCCTCGCAGCCATCGCACGCCAACACAACCTCAACATCATCTCCTACGCCGACGACACCCAGCTGATCCTCTCCCTCACCAACGACCCCACCGCCGCCAGAGCCAACCTACACGAAGGGATGACAGACGTAGCCAAGTGGATGATGAACAGTCGCCTGAAACTGAACTCGGACAAGACGGAAGTCCTCATCCTGGGATCTTCACCCTCCGCCTGGGACGACTCCTGGTGGCCCCCCGCCCTGGGCAGCGCACCCAAACCAACAGACCACGCACGCAACCTGGGCTTCATCCTGGACTCCTCCCTCTCCATGACCAGACAAATCAACGCCGTCTCCTCGTCATGCTTCAACATCCTGCGCATGCTACGTAAGATCTTCTGGTGGATCCCCACCGATCCCCTCGTCACCAGCCGTCTGGACTACGGCAACTCCCTCTACGCCGGTACCACCGCCAAACTCCAGAAGAGACTCCAGCGGATCCAGAACGCCTCAGCACGACTCATCCTGGACATCCCCCGTCGCAGCCACATCTCCGGACACCTGAGAGACCTGCACTGGCTCCTGGTCAACAAGAGAATCACCTTCCGTCTCCTCACCCACGCACACAAAGCCCTACACAACCAAGGCCCCGGATACCTCAACAGCCGCTTCAACTTCCACGCTCCCACACGCCAGCTTCGATCGACCGGCCACGCCCTCGCCGCCGTCCCCCGCGTCCGAAGAGCCACCAGAGGGGGAAGGTCCTTCTCCTACCTGGCCGCCAAGACTTGGAACTCCCTCCCGACACACCTCCGCCTGACCCAGGACCACCTCGCCTTCAGGAAGCAGCTCAAGACCTGGCTGTTCGAGCAGTAGCGGACCCCCCCCCCTCCCCTAGGGCCTTGAGACCCTCCGGGTGAGTATTGCGCTATATAAATGCTGTGATTGATTGATTGATTGATTAGAATACAAGAATGATTGATTAGTAATTTATTCTTCTTAAGGTATAAATTCACAGTGGAAAAGCAAATGGAAGGTTACCCTTAATAGACCCACTGATTGACTTTGGTTGTTGTAGAGGTTCTTCCAAGCTCTACTAAAATTGTTAATGAATTTAAAGAGTATCACTAGTCTTCAGTTTTAGATGTGCAATTTTAATCATTTAAGTTCTTACTAAAATTAACTCAAGCCAATTCGTGTTTCACAGCGTTTGCATATTTTGCCCTTCTTCAGGGTTTGCAACATAAACAGTATACAATAAAGAAAACAATAGTTTGATTACAAAAAACGAGAATGAACCCAGAAACAAAACTATAAGTTACTGATGATAGAAAACATAAGAATAACAAAAAGAAACAATGATAGATCTTTGTCAATGTAACAACAGTCCTAAAATAAAATGTAATTCTATAAAGACTAAAATACATTGGTTGGGTTAGAGGGTTAACAAAAAGTGTTTTTTTTATAAATATGTGTTCAACTGTAAGGAATTATTTATAGTTTTTGATGCAGTACAAAAGTTGTTTTGGTAAATAAAGATATAAAATATATATACAATTAGAGTGAAAAAGAAAAAAAGAATCACAATAAAAAAGAGGAACATTAAAGCAGGTAAAGAGAATTGTAGGCATACCTAAAACAGAAAAAAAGAGACATTTTGAAAAATTAGATGACCAAGTGTGAAGGTAAAGACTCCGCAGAAAACATGTATCAGTTTAGAAGGTGCCTGTATGATTAAAGAAATAGTATTTTGAGAGGAGAGGAGAGGTTCCAGAGTGATCTGCTAAATGGTGGTTGCACAAGTAGTATTTGGAAACCGGAATCAGATTTTCATGCAAAGAAGTTGTCACTAAATAGTAATAAAAGATAGCTACATTTCAATGGGTGATTTGGCACTTTAGAAAATTTTGGTTGATGCAGTGGCTAGGTCAGTTCAAGCTTAGGACAATAGTGCTGTGCAGTATTTGGTAAATACTACAAAATAGGAAAATTTGTTGTAAAAAAAATTAGTGTTATCACCACTAGCGCTTTTAGGGTAAAGAAGACAGAGATTCAAGTAAATTCTTAGCCTAAGTGACAAAAATTACTTATAATATCCTAAGAAAGTGCAAAGGATCTGCTAATCTTAGAGACTCACTCCATTAGTGGAAAGAGTCATCCTTAGAAGCGATCTAAAGAAATTGAATTGAATATATCAAAAGATGGAGCTTAATGACATATCTGATCAAATGAAAGCCAATTAAGAAATGCTGATTATGAAGTGTTGAATAAGTAGTCACTGGCTTTTTGGCAAACAATAAAAGGTTATCACGAGAAGCAGTGCAGATTTTTAAAGTTCATCAAAGGAGCTTGAAAAATCACTGGGAATAAAATCCATTATCAAGAATTGTTTGGCATACATGAACTGAGAATAAATTGAGTTAACGTGGATGGTGATGTTTCAACGGCTGTAATTAAAAATGACAAAGCAACAAAGAATTGGTATTATTATTATGACTGCTTTAGGGTGTGTTAAATCTTCAAGGCTTTGTATAATCATTACTAACTGAAAAAATGCAATAGCTATTAAACAAAAAAGCCAGTGTATATAAAAGGTATTGTGCTGTCTCCAATAATTTTCAAACCAGCTGTTCTACAGTGGGAGATAAGTAAAGATGCCAATGTACATTGTTTATCACGGAGTCACAAAAGCCCATAGAGGAAGGTTTTTTAAAATGTAATTGTAAATGTATTGCACTAACATTAAAACACACAGCAGATAAAATCCTAGTGGATTATTTGTGACACTTACTAGAATTGGGAAATGCCTCAATAACCAGCAACAGTCATTTCGGCAGTAAAGAATGGTGTTCCAGAAACTAGCGTGATCTGGCTTAATGCGGACACTGCCAACTTAAGGCTTTGCGTGCGCAGAGAGACCGTGTAAGGTGTTCAGCATTCATTGGGAATCTATATGTTAGAATGAACCTTTTGCTTTAGAAAAACTGGTGTGTTGCTCTGTAGGCTTTGCTAATTTCTATCGTTCGAATATAATAAATCCTGTTTACCACAAAAAGACCTGGGACCATATGTACGACCCACCAATTTGCGACTCGCAAATTGCATCGCATTTGCGACTCACAAATTGGGATGCACATCAGTGTCTCAGACACTGTTAGCGATGCCTAATGTGGTCGCAAATTGCATGCCTCATAAATAATAATGAGGAAGGCGCAATTTGGACCAAATTAGGAATGGATAGCACTCACAGGGATGGTGGCCTGCTGGGGTCAGCAGACCACCATGTCTGTGACTGCTTTTTTAATAAAGCAGTTTTTAAAAAAAAATACAGCCTGCTTTTCACAAAGGAAAACGGGATGCATTTAAAAAATATGTTCTCACATACGGAGGGGAAGGGGTCCCGTGGTGACCCCTTCCTGTTTGCGAGTGGTTTACCACCTACTTGAAGTAGGTGGTAAACTGCAAGTGTTTTGCGACCGCAATTGTGGTCGCAAAATAATAGTACATGGCATGGTGACTCGCTATTAGGAAGGGACGCCCTTTCCTAATAGCGAGAGCTGCAAATGCTATTTTGCGAGTCAGTGACTCGCAAAATAGCATTTGTACATGCCATTACCCTTTTATGCGGTCGCAAATGGAAGGATCTCCCGTTTGCGGCTGCAAAAAAGAGTCGTACATCTTGCCCTTGGTGCCACCCACACCAAAAGGTAATGTGATTTTAAATTAAAACAGAATTAGACTTTATTAGGTGACTCGTGTTATTAAAAAAAGGAAAGGTGAAGAAAAACTCTGAGCTGAGAATTTAATTTAATTTAATTTAAAACATTTGTAAAGCGCGGCGTACACCTGTCGGTTTCTTGGCGCTGAAGGAGGGTATCAACTACTGAGACAAAGTGGGAACCGGTAGTAGAGCCGGGAAGTAGAAGGGTTACACAGGGAAGGCCTGTTTAAAAAGAAACGTTTTAAGTTCCTTGCGAAAGGATACATAATCGGTGGAAGCACGAAGGTGGTCGGGAAGGGAGTTCCAAAAAATGGGGGCTAAGGTGGAAAAATTGGACCCACCCCACTTTTTACGCCTGAAGCGTGGAATTTGAAGAAGGGACTTGGTGGAGGATCGAAGATCTCTAGGGGGAGCGTAATCTTTTATGAGTGAAGAAATGAAGGCAGGGGCGGTGCCTTGACGGGCCTGGAAAACCATACATGCGGTCTTAAACAGGGAACGTTCCTTAACAGGTAGCCAATGAAGCTCCCTGAGGAGGGGTGTGGAGTGATGGAAGCGTGGAAGACCAAAAACCAGCCGGGCAGCTTGGTTTTGAACCAACTGTAGCCTCCTTAAGCTGTATGCTGGTATGCCATTATAGACGGTGTTGGCATAGTCCAGCCGTGATATCACAAGCGCGGCCATGATCATTTTGAGTGCCTGGGGGGTGAAGAAACGGGAGACAGTGCGAATAGTGCGGAGGGTAAGGAAGCAAGAAGAAACTACAGAACTGATTTGAGAGTGAAGGGTAAGCTGATTATTCATTTTAACCCCTAGTGTTTTCACCGTGGTTGAAGGAGTGGGGGCAGGACCAAGGGTTTGGGGCCAGAAGAGGGGGTTCCAGGGACTGGAAGAACCACCGGTAAGAACCAGCTCGGTCTTGTCCGGGTTCAGCTTGAGGTGGTTGTGGTTCATCCAGTCCCTGATGAATATCATAGTGTGCTGAAAGCTGGAGACAGAGTGAGGGGAAGAAGATAGATCAAAGATGAGCTGGAGGTCATCCGCGTAATTATACACGGTGACCTCCAGCTGCTGAAGAGCGAAGATAAGAGGAGAGATGTAAAGATTGAATAGTAGGGGAGACAAGGAGGAACCCTGGGGGACACCACACGTGATGGGGAGTGGAGTGGTTGTGAAATCTCCTAGCCGGACCGCCTGGGTGCGATCCCGCAGGAAGGAGGAAAGCCATACCAGGGCGGATCCCTCGATTCCAGCCGCCTTGACACGGGACAGTAGGATGGTATGGTCAACCGTGTCAAAGGCCGCGGAAAGGTCGAGGAGAACCAGCGCCTGGTATTTGTTATCATCCATACCCTTCCTGAGGTTGTCCAGGACTGATACCACGACTGATTCTGTCGAGTGCCTCGGTCGAAAGCCTGCCTGGCGGGAAGCCAGCCCCCCATTTGCCTCAACATGGGTGCTGAGAGTTGCGGTGACATGGCGCTCCAGCACCTTGCCCAGAAAGGGCAGCAGGGAAATGGGGCGGTAGTTGGCTGAGATGGATGGGTCAGCGCCAGGCTTCTTTAGAATGGGCACTATGGTGGCTGATTTGAGCATAGGGGTCACTACTCCCTGCGCTAGGGAGCTATTAAGGAAGGCAATCGGGGGTTCAGGACAAGAGGAGTAAATTTGTTGGAGGATTCGTGCCGGACAGGTATCTGCCGGAGACCCTGATTTCACTCTGGGGAGAATCTCCAAAAATGCCTCTTCAGTGAGGGGAGGGATAAAGGTAAGGAGGTTTCGAATGGCCGGAGGAGAAGGGTCAATAAAGGCAGGCGAAGGGGGGGGGATGTTGGCCTTAATAGTGGTAATCTTGTTGAGGAAGTAAGTGTTTAGTTGGTTGCAGAGGGACTGAGATGGAGGGATCTGAGGTGAGGCTCTATCAGAGTAAGCCAAGTCCTGCACTATGCCGAAGATCTCCCTAGGTTTATTATCGGCAGATATTATTTTTGTTGAGAAGTAAGAGGATTTGGCGGCAAGGATTGCGGTCTTGTAGTCGGTGAGTGATGACAGATAGAGAGTTTTTAGTAAAGGACAGTAATTTTTCCTCCAGCGCCTTTCAGCTTGTCGGGTGGCCACTTTGAATTCTTTTAGGTGGTCATTAAACCACCTATTGGATTCCTTGGGACGCCGAACGGAAATTCGACGCAGGGGAGCCACTGAGTCGCACCCTCTAGCCAGCCAGGTGTTGATCCTGTTGGCTTGGGAGTCGGATGAAAGACCGGAAAGGGACGGAGAGAAGTTCCGTAGGTGAGACGTCAAGGTAGGAAAGTCGACTCTGTTCCAATTCCGCGCCCAGGTATTTTTGGCGCGGGGGGCTTTGGGTACCTGGTAGAGAGAAATGGAAAAAGAAATAAGGGCGTGATTGGACCAAGGGCAGGGGGAGACCGATACCGGGGAGACTGAAAGATTAAGGGACCAGACCTGGTCAAGTATATGACCCCGGGAGTGAGTGGGGACAGAGATGTGTGACTCAAAATTTAAAGATGTGAGGGACTCAGTAAATTCTCTAGAGGCTGTACACTCAGATGGGTCTGAGGGCCAGTAATTGAAATCCCCGAGTACCAGGACCGATGAGTAGTTGACCACCATGTTGGCCAGAAGATCTTGAAAAGCCGGCAAGAACAGAGGCAGGGACTGGGGAGGACGGTACATTAGGAGGCAGGTAATGGGGGGGGAAAAGGCGAGGGAACGAACTATAAGGAATTCGGTGGAAGGGATGGGGGGAGAGGGAATGGTTTGAAACTTTAGTTCCGACCGAGCTATCATCGCCACTCCACCACCAACCCTACCCGCCGAACGATCGGCACGTAAAGCCACGTAGGAAGGGGGGAGGATAGCCAGGAGGACGGGAAGGGAAGAGTCGCAGAACCAGGTTTCGGTCAGGAGCAATAAGTCAGGCTTCTCAGAATCGAGCAAGACAAAGAGCTCATGATGGTGCTTGACCGCTGACCTGGTGTTCAGTAAGAGAATAGATAGCGAAGGGATGGGAGGGATAGGGTCGGGTAGGAAAGGGCGTTGAGGGGGGAGAGAGGACGGGAGGAACGGCAAGGTAGGGGCATATGAGGGTTCGAGCCCTAATGAAAGGATGTGACTCCGGACGAGATTCGAGAGAGGCCAGTGGCCTTGGAGGGTAGTAAGTTCTTCCGAGGAGTAAGAAATAAAATTGGCATGGAGTCGTGCCCCTAGCCCCGTCCGGCCGCGGATGGGCGCAGACGGGCTTGCCTTAGGCGCGCCTTCGGCGCGCAAACGGCGCTCCCGCTGCGCTCGTCCGCTGCACGTTCTATAGATGCACATTGATATAGGGGGCCGTAGGGCGGGGAGGGGGCGTGGCCTAGCGGTGGGCATGGCCAGCGGCGCAGGACGCCGGTGTGTAGGGTCACGTGAGCGCTAGATCCGCTCCGTGATCCCAAAGTGCCAAGGTGCAATATAAGTCACAATACACAGTTAAAAACAAGTTTTAAAATGAGCAGGTCTGAAAAATGCGTGCAGCAGCGTCTACTCCCGGCTATTTTGCCTCAGGAGTTTACCCAACAGAGCGCTCGTGAACTCAGCTCTTATGTAGGGCGGGGAGGGGGCGTGGCCTAGCGGTGGGCGTGGCCAGCGGCGCAGGACGCCGGTGTGTAGGGTCACGTGAGCGCTAGATCCGCTCCGTGATCCCAAAGTGCCAAGGTGCAATATAAGTCACAATACACAGTTAAAAACAAGTTTTAAAATGAGCAGGTCTGAAAAATGCGTGCAGCAGCGTCTACTCCCGGCTATTTTGCCTCAGGAGTTTACCCAACAGAGCGCTCGTGAACTCAGCTCTTATGTAGGGCGGGGAGGGGGCGTGGCCTAGCAGTGGGCGTGGCCAGCGGCGCAGGACGCCGGTGTGTAGGGTCACGTGAGCGCTAGATCCGCTCCGTGATCCCAAAGTGCCAAGGTGCAATATAAGTCACAATACACAGTTAAAAACAAGTTTTAAAATGAGCAGGTCTGAAAAATGCGTGCAGCAGCGTCTACTCCCGGCTATTTTGCCTCAGGAGTTGAACCTGCTGATTCTGATTCCGTTGTTATGTTGCTATCACATCTATAGAGATAGTCGTACCTGAAATCCATCGCAGGGATATCATGGACTGCTGAAGAATACTCACAACTTGCCCCACTAAATCTCAACCTCCTTTAACTAAGTAAGAGTACAGAAACCACAGGAGGAAAGAGAAAGGGATGGAGTAGACAGCAGCCAATATGGATCTAATGGGCAATACCTAAACAAGAAGATAAACACTCATTACTACTTCTGTATTACTTTAGTGGCCATACACACATAGAATGTAACCCAGCTATTGTTTAATACACTTGGCTGTCTGCCTCTCTGTAGTAATGTGTATATGCAGGTTTATATCTAAAAAACAACGTATTAGGAATCATAAACTTAGATTGTGGGAGAAACATTAATATATCCATCCAAAGCATGTGTGCACAAATTCTTGAGTATGATTACTTGATTAGAATATAATTCTCTATGTCTATGACATTTCTTGTATGTCCACAATAATTGCAGCACTGTTACTTCACACTCTGCTATTATTTTCTTCCTTCAAACAAAATAGGACAAAATGCTGCTCTTTAAGTTAATTGAATTAATTCTTAGAAAAGTTCTGCTTTTGGTCACTAGATTGCAATGTTGATCCTTCCTGAACAGAAATAGGATCAACTTGTGTCCACTGGGAAAATGGAGCAATCCTGTTTTCTTCCAGAGGGGCAGTCAAGAATGCTAGATGCAGAATATCAGGAAAGGCAGCTGGCAAAGCAACAATTGGGAAGTACAGATTTCTGTTCCAACTCTATTTAAATGATCGCCTTGAAGTAAAATGTGACTGCAGACTGAACCAACAGACTACAGATACAAAGGTACACACATGTCTGCCACGCATGTATAGAAGTTCAATTATACTGAATCCTTTTTTTTGTTTATGAACATATACAGCAGTAACTGGAGGAGTTCAATGCTGGAAACATATGTTAAGGCAAAAACCATCTGCGATACCACCCTTTCTTGTCCTCTCTCTGATTGTAAGTAAGGGTGTATTTCACATATACCCACACATATTACGTTCGAGTCTGACAGTTACTGTAATTGTGAGCTATCATCAGGTTCAATGTTATCATTCTGTTAAAAGAAGGGAATTTTTTTTTTCACGGACTGAGTAACTACCTGGTAAATGAAAAGTTCCTCGGAATTTAGTTAGAGGTAGGAACAGGATGAAAGAAAAAGAAGAGGTCAAATGTGTGAGAAGTGGGACCTAAATCTGCTATTGGTACATATCTAATAGTATACATACAATTTTTAAGTTACATAGAGGATTCTGTATCTTTCTTCTTCTACAGTTAAGGTGAAGAGGATATAGGCAGTGGGGAAGAACACCTTCTCATTGTGGAGCTATTTCCTTCATTCCATAAAAGCACTTTACCTCCAGGCCTGTTAATTCATCATCTATGGAAGGATGGCACCGATGGTTGTCCCAAACCTCCTGGACCATCTTTGTAAACCTTCTCCAAAGATGTCCTTGATGGGTAAGATACAGCCAAGTAGATCGTTCACTACCACCTGGATTCTATGGATTCAATGGTGTGGTCCATCGCTTCTTCCAAAGCCATCCACTACCATGGCTGGATGCTCTCCATTGGCTTTTCAGGTTTTATGAATAATCCTATGGTCATGCCTTTCACAGAAAAAACCCAACTCAATCCTGGAGCGTTTCAAACCAGGTTGGGCATTGAGTTGGTCCTTGGAGCTGGCTTTTCCTGCTGGCTAGTTTCATCAGCAATATTGGAAGTCACATGAAATTCTCAAGATCTGTCCTTTCGGCAGTGCTGTCCTCTAAGCAGGTGCAGAAGAAAAATAATTATTTCAGCGCTACTAAGGGTATGGTTGCTCCAAAGGCCATTGGTGGCAGAAACTGTGGTCCTCTTCCTCTCGTCCTCGCCAGTACAAATGCAGTTGAAGGAACACTTACAACCTGTAGGGGGAGGGGTGTCCTTTCATCAGTCACCAGGATATCCACGACCTGAGACTGTTGAATCTTCCAAATCGTGGAGTATGACTATGGAATTATCTTCCAGATGATGCCACCTCCAATCAGCCTGTTCCTTCTGCCACCTCAGATGAGCATGCCAACATCCTGCAGCAGGAGCTTCTTGCTCTAGTGAGAGAAGAAGGCCATGAAAGTAGTCCCAGACAATGAGAATGGGCAGTGATGCTATTCTTATTTCCGTTAAGCTTTGGCTCCGAGTTCCCACGAAGCGATCAGGTAAGGAGCATTTTGTTTATAAATGTGTTTCCACTTTGTATGTTTACTTATGTTGCCGTATTAGCTCTTAATGTATTTTTTCTGTTTCCTTTGTAGGTTCGGCAGTGTCGTGTGAGCTGTTATGTGCTTTGGCTCGTGAGCTCCGTTGTTACCGTTAAGCTTTGGCTCTTGGGAGTCCGACTGTTTTCTTCTTTTGATAAGTGTTTGTTGTTGGAGTTGGCTGCAAGATTCGAGTTCCAATCAGGTAAGGAGCATTTGGTTATAAATGTGGTTTTTGCACTTTGTAAGTTTACGTATTTTCCCGTTTTAGCTCTTAATGTATTTTTTCTGTTTCCTTCGTAGGTTCGGTCGTGTCGTGTGAGCTGTTGTGTGCTTTGGCTCGTGAGCTCCGTTGTTACCGTTAAGCTTTGGCTCCGAGTTCCCACGAAGCGATCAGGTAAGGAGCATTTTGTTTATAAATGTGTTTCCACTTTGTACGTTTACTTATGTTGCCGTATTAGCTCTTAATGTATTTTTTCTCTTTCCTTTGTAGGTTCGGCAGTGTCGTGTGAGCTGTTATGTGCTTTGGCTCGTGAGCTCCGTTGTTACCGTTAAGCTTTGGCTCTTGGGAGTCCGCCTGTTTTCTTCTTTTGATAAGTGTTTGTTGTTGGAGTTGGCTGCAAGATTCGAGTTCCAATCAGGTAAGCAGCATTTTGGTTATAAATGTGTTTTTTGCACTTTGTAAGTTTACGTATTTTCCCGTTTTAGCTCTTAATGTATTTTTTCCTGTTTCCTTCGTAGGTTCGGTCGTGTCGTGTGAGCTGTTATGTGCTTTGGCTCGTGAGCTCCGTTGTTACCGTTAAGCTTTGGCTCCGAGTTCCCACGAAGCGATCAGGTAAGGAGCATTTTGTTTATAAATGTGTTTCCACTTTGTACGTTTACTTATGTTGCCGTTTTAGCTCTTAATGTATTTTTTCTCTTTCCTTTGTATGTTCGGCAGTGTCGTGTGAGCTGTTATGTTCTTTAGCTCGTGTGTTTTCCCTTTGTAAGTTTACGTATTTTCCCGGTTTAGCTCTTAATGTATTTTTTCTGTTTCCTTTCTAGGTTCGGCAGTGTCGTGTGAGCTGTTATGTTCTTTAGCTCGTGTGTTTTCCCTTTGTAAGTTTACGTATTTTCCCGTTTTAGCTCTTAATGTATTTTTTCTGTTTCCTTTCTAGGTTCGGCAGTGTCGTGTGAGCTGTTATGTTCTTTAGCTCGTGTGTTTTCCCTTTGTAAGTTTACGTATTTTCCCGTTTTAGCTCTTAATGTATTTTTTCTGTTTCCTTTCTAGGTTCGGCAGAGTCGTGTGAGCTGTTATGTGCTTTGGCTCGTGAGTTCCGTTGTACCGGTAAGCTTTGGCTCCGATTTCCCACGAAGCGATCAGGAAGCAATCAGGTAAGGAGCATTTTGTTTACAAATGTGCTTTCACTTTGTAAGTTTACCTGTCGGGCGAACTGTTATGTTATTTTTGTGGGGGGGTGACATTTCTTTGGATCCGTATTTTAAATTGCTTTTTTGACGAAAGTTGTTCTCAGATCTTGACAACCCATAGCTATTGGGAAAACCCTCAAGTTCTGCTTCATATAGGGTGGAACCCAAATCTTTAGTTTCATAAATCTGAAGTGCAGGAGCAATAGATTTGCTAAAAGCCACGTGATGCTCTTTAATTTATTTATTTAATTTATTTATTTATGAAATGTATTAAGCGCAGGCAAATGCCCAGGGGCGTATCGGCGCTGTGTTAAGGATAACACCTGTAACTTGCTTGTGTTTTACAATCATTTTATCCACATAGACCTTCCAAGATGTTGTAGTAGACAGTTTTATACCCAGGTAACTAAAATGAGTCCACCTTCTCAAGGGTCGTATCCCCTAATGCTAGCCTCCCTTCATATGTTTTGTGCTAAATACATGACATGTATTTCGTTTTTGGTACATTAATCTCCAAGCCTCGGGAACTGCAGAACTCTTTGGATTGGATTCCTTCGCTAACTGGGATTCGATCAGTAAGCCGGCCCTGCTTGCCCCAATTTTCACAAAACTAATGTACAGTCTCCTTAACCTCCTGAGTTGTTCTGTCAATCTTATCCTAGTAAATATCTTTCGCTGTTCTCTTCCTTTCAAAAAGGTAAACCCCCATTGATAGTTTTTTATCACCAAAGGTAACGGAGCATGAGATATCGGACTTCTCGGTGACTCCTTCTCTGGCCATTGAACAACTACTTAACATTCTACCCACAAATCACATGGCATCACAATGTCAAAAAGGGAATTTAAATCTATCCACAATACCTGTGAAATATTCACAAATCGATCAACCTGTGTGTATCACTCCACAGTTTCTACATCTCAATTTCGGGAAACCATTTGTAAATGATGCAAGATCACACTTACTCAATTGTACATGAATGTAATCTCCACAAGGTACTTCCCTCAATGGTAATGTTTGAACACCTTCTCCATCTGTCAAAGACGGACACAGTTCTCCCTTGGCTTTCTTTGGGTAATTCTTCTTCGCCCATCTTCCTTCCCACTTGTCTAAAACACTCCATTTCTGGAGGCTACTGATAAATTATCTGATCTACGTTTTTACTCCTGAAGTTCTCGTGCTTATTATGTCATTTTCTTCAAAGCATACAAGGTGACTTTTCTGCAAGGACTTGGTTCTGCTTAAGTCTACATCATACTCTTTAGCCTATTCGGACAGTTTATCATGAGCTTGTCTTGCATGCTTTGGGACATCTTTATACACTTATATGTTCATATTCTTGCTGGGAATCCCAATCTGGTAAGATCTAAGATTTCCTAAAATCCTCTCATCCAATTCTAATTTTAATTTGACCACATCTACTGCATTCTCCCTTCATTACGACTGAATCTCTCTGCTCGATCTACAACCCTCAGCTTCTCATGGAGACCCATTGAAGAACCTAATCAAATCATCCAGTTCCAGTGAATTAACGCCATTTAGAACTGCAGATGTACTAAACATAACCTTTTTCGTAACACTCCTACTTCTGACAAACTTAGGTGAATTCAAAATAGACATGTGAGAGTTCTTCTACTGGTGCAAGTTCCTTCTGATTTATCACTGATGATACAGCAGCAACATATGGTGAAGTCACCACACTCGGGACCAAAGGAGTTCTGCCAGTACCTCTCTAACCGGTAGCAGCAGGAACATAGTTGACATATTTACCCCAATAGGAACCACCAATGCATGTATCGTGTTCTGTGATGACTCAGGTTTATACCATGGAATGGCAGGACCAATTGTAAGCGGAACAGTTATTACATCTGAGGTATTAGTAATAATGGGATTAACAGAAGCACGATCCCCTGAACACTCTTCCATAGGGTTCTGACTTGTATTTGCTGGGGCGGTGGCTCCCTCTGAGCTTCTTCCAGTATCAACACTATTTGCTCCTTCAGGGAAGGTCGCATTATATAAGGAGGTTGAAAACAACACATCCAAACAGTCATCACTTGCATCACTATCTTCTCCGGTTCTTTATACATTCTCTACTTTATCCACCTTTTTAGGTCTCCCCTAAACAGTGCTTGTGCTGTCTGTTCGAGACATGCTGTATACAGGATAGAGCGATACCAACCGGTCCCAGAATGCTTGTTTCTGGTCCAGGGTAGACATGGCTTGGTAGTTCGGGCTGGACTGTTCCCATGAGGCACAGGGTCAGACTGATTCGCATATGGCCATGTCTGAACTGGGGTGGTGGAGTGAGCTAAAGAATGATGATGGGTTAAACCCTGATCAGTGGACTGGGGTGAGTGTTTGATTTGCTCAAACGCTCCATCCATCATCCCCTTTGGTATCACTTTGTTTGCCCTAAGTTGGCAGGGTATGCCCAGACGTGGGTCCCTTGCTCACTCTGCCACTGGATTCAAGACAGCCTGGCTGATGAGGGTTATGAACCCGAAACCGGTCCCAGAATGCTTGTTTCCGGTCCAGGGAAGACATGGCTTGGTAGTTCAGGCTGGACTGTTCCCATGAGGCACAGGGTCAGACTGATTTGCGTATGGCCATGTCTGAACTGGGGTGGTGGAGTGAGCTAAAGAATGATGATGGATTAAACCCAGATCAGTTGACTGGGGGTGAGTGTTTGATTTGCTCAAAGGCTCCGTCCATCATCCCCTTTGGTATCGCTGTATACAGAATAGGGCATGAAGCTCTGCCCATCTTTTTATTTGGCTCCTGTCCCTGTCCTTTGTAAATGGTGGCTTTTCATTGGTTAACAGGCTTAGTAGTCCCTCTTTAGTATAACTTTTTCTCTTCTTGTAACCTCCCTTGAGGACACCCCGTTACATGTGTTGTTACTTGGTAGACTTTAATTATAGCCTCTGAGCACTATTTTCTTAAATAGCTTTGTCGACACGCCCTCCCTCAATGCTTTTAAAAAAAATCATTTATATAGCGCAACACGTCTCAGCAATAATAATGGCGGCTGTTCTTTTCTTTTGTTATTTATTGGGCGAACGCGCCAGCATGCCTTCATTTTTATGTTTATTCATGTTTTAAATTAGCGGTACCTGCACTTTAGCTTTAAACATCTTAAGCTAAAGCACAGATGCCGCAATTGCTTTAAAAGTAAACAAATATAATGTTTCTTTTTTTCTGTTTGTTTACTTTGAAAACAATCGCAGCACCAGCGCCTTAGCTTAAGATGTTTAAAACTAAAGTGCGGGTGCCGCAATTCTAACAAAAGTAAATAAATAGAAAAGAATTGTGTCACTCACTCTTACCTTTGAATATCTTAAGCTAAAGTGCGGGTTCCGTGATGGCTTCAAAAGTAAAGAAATAGAAAAAAAAGTTGCCACAAAGGTCCCGCTTTTGCAAGAGTTTGAGCTGTTGTCAGTGGGCTTTTATTTCTGTGTTTACAAAACCTGCAAGTGGTGTTTATGCACCGCTTGCAGGTTTTTTAAACACATAAATGAAAGACATTATCATTTACAATGCCAATAGCTCAAACTCTTGCAAATGCAATACCTATTGCATTGCAAATGCTTGTGTTTTTCCCTAGCTTTCCCTCTACCTGCCTGTTTTCCTCCATCACCTCCAGCTCCCAGTCTTATCTCCCCTCTCCATCTCTTTTTCCCTCCCTCACCTCCTCCCCCTGTGTTTACCTCCCTGTGGAAGAGGCAGGCTGCATCGGTGACCGGTCCTCCCAGAGGAAAGGCCTTTGTGGCTGTACACGAGCTGCCTGCACCAATTGGACTTCGGAGGGGTTCCAGAGCTCTCCTGTTTCTGCTCACAGAGAGGCTTCGGCTCTGAGGATTAAAACCTGGGCTCTGTATGCTGCCTTCAGATAGTATCAGCAGGCACGCCAACTTTGCAAGCATCTCTGCTGGGAGTTCTAAAACATGGTAGTGATTGTACACATGTGAAGTGGAGCACAGCTCAAAGGCTGACTCGACGTGTTCCTGTGCCAAGGAGCCCTGCTCATGTCCACAGAAAGACTGCAGAGCTGCGAGAGATGCCCAGAGTGCCCACCTAGCGGAATGATCGCTGGCTCCCCGCAGTGAGCACTATACACAACTCCTATATGGCCTTCTGTGCCAAGATAAGGGGCTGCAGCCAGTGAGCCACCAGTGCCAACCGTGGCCCCCATGGATAACCCCTCACTGACCTATGCTGAGCTAGGGACCAGCAGCCAAGTCCCTGGGCCCACCCTCGGCTCCTGGCGCCACCTCACTGTGTAGGCACACCCTGTGTTATGCCACCTGCACGGAAGATATTTTAGTGTGTGTCTGACCCGCAGCAAGCTCTCTTCTCACAGGGTATCTGGAAGGAAAATTCTCTGCTGTTTCCCATCACCTGTTACTGGCTCAGGGCCAACATATGACACATTCACCCCTCACGAGAGAGGGCGAACGAGCCGGGACAGTCACAGTCACCCACAGGTGCCTCAGCAGCACCCCGGTGTTAGCCTTGAGACCGAACCCCTCTGTTACCCACACTGGGTAGCACCCTCTGAACAGGCACCATTAGTGCTGAATCTGCTGAGCTGGCACTGCCTTGACGGCAGCATTTTTCAGTTTTAAATAGCAAGAATTCAACATGAAGGTTTTATATGAGCACCAGTTACATTAAACAAGGAAAATTCATTCATTAAGTGATTTGCTCAGAATCACAGGATGTTAAGCTGACGCCAAGATTCAAACCAGGTTCCCCAGCTCCAGAATCGGCAGCACTGGCTGCTACCATAGATGCAGGGCCGGCTTTAAGGCAGTGCGACTGGTGTGGGCGCACTGGGCGCTGACCTGTGGAGGGGGGCGCTGTGAACTCAGGGGGGCGCTGTGAACTCAGGGGGGTGCTGTGAACTCAGGGGGGCGCTGTTTTAAGCAATATCTTATGATGGAAGAGATAAGGGGCCCTTTGCAGGTGGTAGGGAGAGAATCCGCAGAGGTGGTCATGTGGGGGCGCCAAAAGTGATTGTCACACAGGGCGCCATCAGCTCTAAAGTCGGCCCGCATAGATGAGTACCCCTCTTTAAACACTTAGCTGAGACAGCTGACCCAACATGTTGTGCACCCCTGCTTTACACCCCAACTGACACGGCAGAGTCGGCATGCTGTGCACCCCTGCTTTACAGCCCTCCTGTTAAAACTGCAGCGCCAGCATGCTGTACACCACTCGTTTACACCCCCTTTACACTGCACACCCTTCATGCTGTGACCCCTCCTCTACATCCCCGGCTGACACCACGGAGCCACATAATGTTCATTCCTGCTCTACACATAATTTACCTCCACCTGATGCTGCATAAGTAGAGCGTAGCACAAGCCCATCTACAACTAGGTCCAGTAGTCATCGTGCCATGATGAACAGATCTTACCAGCACTAAAAACTCTGCTGTGCGTTTTACCACACACAGCCGATACTTCTGTCTTTAGCTCTTCACTCTTGTTTTGCAGAGTTCTTCACTCTGTTTCTGTGAGAATACACTTGCCTATGTCATTGCTGGACTCAATCAAAACGCATCCGACAACTCCTCAACCCTACAACAACCATAGAAGAACCAGCAACAAGGCTACTACTAAACACACCTCAAGAAACTGAAACCCTCCATTCTGGATAAAATTTTCCACCACACCAGAGCATCCACCTCTGGAGAGTATCCTACAAGATCTCAATGCATAGCGGCCATTTACGGTGACTACCACAGATGGATGAAACTCTGGAGACAAACTGATGACCATGGAGAAAAAGAAACTAGAGAAGTTGAGCTAAGTTTTACCGATGGGGACCAAGGCTTCATTTATATAGCAAATACAATGCATGGAAAAGTGTTATGGGTAAGATGCAATCCTTGACAAAAAACAGTAACATACTCAAGAGCAGATTCTATAGAAACAATCTCTGACTTAATGGTATATCCAAAAGCGTTGGCGGGAGAAGAAGCCTGTAAAAATCTGTCAATGTTTGTGGTTTAACTACTGAAGCTCCCTACGATAGCCAATTTCTCTTGTACAGACCATAATATTTGAACCTATCAGCAGTGCCACCATGACTGAAAACAAGGGATCCTTTGACCTTAGACCCGCACCCAAAGCTTCGCTATGATAGAGAAGCTCATCTGTCCCTGCAAATATAAAATGACCTGCAAGTCCAAAGCAATAGATATTTAATAAACCTAACAAATTAAAAATATTGCAGGGCCTTTGATAAGAGATGATATGGACTTATCTGTTGCTGCAGCAGTTTGGCCTCTCTTACTTTCACAGCTTTCCACATTCAAAGGTCTTCAGTACCCAATCTAAAGTCCCCCATTTAATCTAAGGGTATACAGTTCCACACATGTAGTATTTGACTAACATTTAGAAGCTTTGGCAGGTTCCCATTCACCTGAAATGTTTACAGGTCACCTTCCCTCAACCTTTCCTTTGTGCTTTTCTAGCTTACGTAAATCAAATGGAACTTTCCGGTGCAGCACATGTGCCACACATCCAGGTTGAAAGTTCTTACAAGGCAGTTCTATTTGAATCAGCTCTGCATTGAGCCACAGTTACAAAGTTTGTGTAGGAGTAGAAAAACAGAAAAGTATGCACTCTACAAATATTCCAATAGAAAGGATCTGTGCAAAATTATGTTAGCATTATAAAACAAAATATGAATCACATAGTTACCACAATTGACAGAGATGAAAGGACATCCAGAAGGGAATCATTACCGTCGTACCCCAATAAGATAAAGATTCCACAATTTCAAAACACTAAAGGCCCCTACCATCGATTAATGTTAACATCACAATTGTTTAAAACATTTTTGTCATGAGATTGAACAGCATTCTACTGCTAAGGGGATGGCCAGAAAAAAAGTTTTTTTTTAATGGAGATTTGGTGGACCCAATATAGGATTCCTCTATAACGAACCATCTCGTGTGAAATGTAATCTTGAACGACAATTGATTACTACACCAATAAAAGATTTAGATTTGTTGGAGTACCGTAAATGTAACCAGGTATGAAGAAAACCAGGAAATTCATCCATATATGCATGAAGAAATACCTCTGACATGGGAACGGTGGCATGCTGGTATGATTTGGCTGAACAAAAAGATCAGGATAAACAGAATATCACTGGACAGACAAACCTGGCAAAACTCATGAATAATGAATGTGGTTCAATTAGATCAACTATACCAGCAACATGTGTTAAAAACCTTCACTTGCCACAGGGAGGAGTTCTTCATCCCAACAATAAAGCAAACACATTTGCGAAACCCTACAAGACACTAAATGCTGGAAAGAGCAGTAAATCCACATTCATACACCAATTGACTTTATTCACTTATTTGAAATATTCGTGCAAAGCCAATTCCTGACTCTAAAATATTACAGATAATTAAAGATAGCACCAATGTAAATTGTGAATAAAAAAGTGAAACAGCTTTCAAGCAATCATTTTAATTCCAACATTTTGAAATTCCCGTGATGCCAGACTGAATTAGTTTAAATGAAATCCTCAGAGTCTGCTTTACAAAATCTACAGGATCCCCTAAACAAACCACACCTTACTCTCATACAGAGGTATATGTCCCTATCTCAATTGTGCAGCCAACAATGTCTCACGACTAGCATCAACAAACTTATCAGACAAATTACCATACAGTGTATTCAACACTTTATATCTCTGTATTCCAGGATCTTAGGCTACATCCATCCCGATAACAACTTCAACTGCTCAGCATTAAACGAATTCACATCTGTACCACAACTAAACACATAAATAAAAGGCATTATCCTTTACAATGCCAATAGCTCAAACTCTTACAAATGCGGGACCTATGGCATTGCAAATGCGTGTTTTATACTGTGTTTAGATAACATTTAATTAAACTTTAACAAGTATAACACATACGATTTTGGGTTTGCATTACATTCTTTTAGACCACATGGTGTACGGTCACCTTTAACTGCGCTGTGAGATGTTGTTACAATGTTATTAAATGGGCTTTGTACTTTAACAACTGTAAAATATTTTTTTAATCTTAATACCCCGATATGTGTTGTTGGTAGCTTCTTGCTGGCCAATATATGCAACATTTCTTGGTTTGTTTGAACTTGCTGTCGGAGGTACGGTATGTTTTTCAGCTTTTAGGAATAACTTGCTGTCCGGTTTCTGCAACCTTGCATTTTGAATGGACACAGCTTTCAGTTCACTGTGTCATGCTAATCAGCTTTCCCTGTACAACACCATGACACGAAAGTTTAATGTTCATATAGTAAAACATATTCTATTTTGGCTTTTTTTGTTGCTATATTCCAGCCAATTGCCTATCTAAATTGCTTTGCTGCTAAACACACACAAATTCTGCTTCAACTAAGGAAATGCACTGCAATATGTGTTTCTAAAAACTGTTGTTGGGACCCATACTGCACCATAACATAATTTTATAGATTAGGAAACGTAATTGTATCTTATATTTGTGGTTTGGTGGCTTTTTCATCAATATTTTCTATTTAAGTACAGCGTGTGTTTTGACGCTGCTTTATCAATACAATTATGTACGTATACATAGCTATTCAGTAAGGGAAACCAGGTCAGAACAGACACATGCCAATATTTGTTTTGTGTTGGTAAACAGTCCCTTAAACATCCTGTTTGGCACTTGCATCGGAAGGCCTTTGAACATTATAAGCGTTGCCATCTTTTGAGGACTTGGAATTGGCACCCAGAAAATAAACAAAACGTGTTTAACCACATGCTGTTCCATTTCACAGTGTATTGTGTAATCCCAACTAAAGGTCTACATTTTTTTATCTGATAAACCCACTTTAGTTCTTCTTCAAGAAAGGAAATGCACTTTAAGATATGTTTCAAAAACGTATTGCAGGGACCCATACTGCAGCACAACCCTGTTTTATTATTACATATATGTTATTTCATTTTTGCAAAAAAAATTGGGTGAAACACAGCAAAAAATTATTACAGATAACATTTCAGTGATAAGTTACTGTAATAATATCTATGCTCAAAATTATATACCGCTCTCTTATGGGCTGAATCTAATTAGTTACTGTTTGTGGATACGGTTACTTTCAAGTGCAAAACTAATGGGCTAATATAATTTATAAGTATAAGTAATTACCTTTTCGTACTTCCTGTACCAGCCAGCAGCACACGTTCTCTTACTTCCGCAATACGCCTTAATATCTGAATCTATTTTAACGCTGCAGAACAGTTAAGATCTTTAAAAAAGGTTCAGTTTACATTTTTTTGATTGAATTCACACAGTCAAATGTACTTTATTTATTTACTTACAATTTGAACAGGCATGGCTTGAAGTTCACCGTGGCACACACATCTGTTTTACAACTCCAATATTTAATTTAACACTCTTCTGACTTTTCCCTGATATTGCTCTTTCTCTTTGGCATGAGCCATAGCTGTCAAGCATTAAGTGCATCGTACTATGCAGGTCTAGGAGGAGGCTTTATTTTGTACAGCACCTTTCTTAGATTTTCAAAAATGCAATTCTCAAATTAAATGGGGCTTAGCGTGGAAACATCAAGGCACCTTCTTTCTCAGGGATTTTATGTCATTGATTCAGCCAAATACACGTTTGGAGCCCTACATTTAAAGCCTTTCGACCTGTTGTATCTTGTGGTGGTGCCTCTTCTCCTCCTCTAACAGGGACTGTCATCTCTCCTAATCAGATCTCATATAGCTTTGAAAAATGTCATTTTCCAACAATATCGACAATCACAAGTAAAACTTCACTTCAAACTAGGAAATAATTTCTTTACCTACAGTTCTTGTTTGGCGTCAACAATCCAATAGCAAAGCAACACTCAGTGACGAATCAACCAATAACAGCACGGCACAAACACCAACCAACCAATCTCAGTGCAGCACACTATAACGTAAATCTCACTCCTCACAGCGACTCATCTTCCGCCACAATTTCCCCAAGCGCACTATTTCTCAACAATAAATAAGCATAAAACAAAATGCAAAGCGATTTCCACATTTAACTTTTTTCTGCACCACTAAGGAAATCAAGGTGCTCAATCACACAAGAAATTGGCCCAAAGAAACACTTTCTGGCCTACTCAGATACACACTCAAGTGAAAGCGCGACCAGCTGGAATCACCTGGATCAGTGCAGCTTCGCAACAGGATCCACTACACCAACCACACTTTACTCTCACACAAATGTATATGTCCCTATCTCAATTGTGCAGCCGACGATGTCTCATGACTAGCATCACCAAACTTATCAGACAAATTACAATACAGTGTATTCCATACTTTATATCTCTATATCCTAGGTTCTTAGGCTACATCCAGCCCGATAACAAATTCAACTGCTCAGCATTAACTGCATTCCCATCTGTGCCACAACTAAAACATCATAGCAACGCAACACGCAATTTTAGCAAACTACCACAGCCTTCACATTAACAATTACCATACGCAACTCTATTAATACTAACACCTCTGCTGCTACAACTCTTTTCCGAACTGCTGGACCTACGCCAATCCTCTGAATCGAGACATGGGCTGTAAGGACAGGGACTGGATTTAGGAAAATCTAAGTCGGGATCACTAACTCCCTTTTCTTCAGTAGCTAACCATCCGACAAACTACCACATGAAAGAGCACTGGGCCTTGAAACGTATACTCTTAATCAAGTCATCATAGATTTTTTCTCATGGTTATATGGACCTTTGTTAATTGACATGAAGCATTGAAAAGGAGTTGTCATCAACAACACATTTCTAATTTGTGAAGCCAGTGTGACTCCACAATAAGGACTAGGAATCACTAAATATGGTTAAAAGGTTCTATTTTGGGTTACCAATCAATCCAGTATACATGCAGACAAGAAATAAGTTCAGTAAGTGCAGGAATACAAAAGGTAAACTGAAGAATCTCAGTAGGTTAAGGTGCAACTAAATAATTTATGAATTGCAATCATCACAGTTATATAAACACAAATTAAAGCAAACAGGTGATCCATAAAGAAACTTTGAAAAAAAAGTTTCTCTCTCCTAACATAGTCTAGATAGAAGGCCATCTAGTAAAAATCCCTAAATTTGGAGCTTAGGACAAAAAGGGAAGAATGGCATCAGCATGATCAGACTTCAGTGAAGTCCAAAAGGAATGGAAATCAGTGTTTAGCATAAAGCTTCACACTTGCAAGAATAGGGCAAGCAGAGAGGTCTGTACCTCTACAAGTTTAAATCGAATTCGCTCTGATCCACCTACAACTGTGAGAACACCAATTTAAAAGTAACAAGAGATTCATACCATTCTTATCTCTTTCACACCACCAAGGACCAATCAAGTCACTACTTGGGTGAATCTGCAACATCAGTTCAGGTTCACACCGAATCAAACTTCAGCTCCAGTTCTCAACCTTGAACATCTTGACATCTGGTACATGATGAACAGAGGGCCTCTTTCGACCATTGTTTCTCCAAGTTTTCTCTCAGGCCTCTCTATCAGCCATCTAATACGGACAATAAGCTTTTACATAGCTAGCGAATATAATGACAATCAACCTGCAAGGAAAAAAAACCTGCTGGCAAAGTAAAATACATTTCAACTAAGACCTGCAGTCAGGCTTACTTTAGTTGAGCATTTAATGTGCACTTCGAATGCATGATTGTGCATGCACATGTAGCTTTAAGAATAAATGTAAACGTGAGCAAATGAGTTTATGTTTACATACACAAATGTCACTTTCAACATAAATGCAAAATAGCTTGAAACGAAAGAGTAGAATGTAAATGAGACTTACATCTCCTAATATTTAAACTGAATATTAATGCACACGTTTATAAATTCCTCGTTTTTACAGTGAATACACATCAGTAATATGTTTAAATGTTTCACACAAGGTAGTAAAGTTAAGGCACACAGTGAATATAATGTCAAGTGCCCGTATATAGTCTGCACTTCTGTGACATATGAGGGTGGAGTCTAAATTACACTGGATCATAATCGTAAATCAATTAAGAGATTATAGGTAGGAAATTTGACTCAGGCTACAGAGGATGATATTGGCAAGGCATTCAAGGAATTTCCCTTCAAATACACCTGGATCAGGAGCTATGTGCCAACACAGAATGGCAATTGTCATTTATGGCTAACACACAACTCAAATCTTACTTTGTCACTGTTAGCTGACAGAGTATTATATACAGCTATTACATCTGACAGGCAGTCCAAAGAAATTGGTAACCATCCTATTTTACAGTGGCTTCAAGCAGCTGCAGTGAATATGTCGGAGTCAGAATGGACAACCCATATGATTCTAAAGATGGGGAAAAAAGAGTTGTGTCTGGGAAAGAGGATTTAGAGACAGCATGCATCCTGATGGGCTGCAAACACACTAAATGCAACAACTGATGTATATTAATTTAAGATATTACACATCCCAAACATTAAACGAAATAAGTTATGAAAATTATGTACCCTTTGTTTCTGCCAGATTTAGAGAAGTCGCATCAGGTATTTTGCATGTGTTTTGTGCTTCCGCTGCTATGTCATTTTTGTGGAGACATTACCAGATTACTCAATTGGGTTATGTTGGACCTAGGGAAACCCAAGTCACATAGGGTAGCTTGGCACTAAATGGCAGGCCTAACTCCAAGGTACATGTGCTAAGTTTGCGTCACACCCTTCAGTAACATAACGTCCATCCACTCAAAAATAAGGACACTACACCGCTTTTGGAAAAATACGAATTGTTTTATAAAAGTTCTCTTTATATCTCTGTGGTTACTTAGCAGTCTTAAGTCACAGCACATAAATTAGCTCTGCATAAGAGAAATCAGCAACTAGACAGTTTTTATAGAAGAAAAATCATTACTGGCATTTCCTGACGTTCCTTTACCCTGAAAGGAGAGTTCTTTAACCACTCCTGCACTTTAAACAAATAAGACATGCATCATTAGCTTAGAAGTTAGCAAGCATAGATATTTCCTACATCCAGTTTGAGCTATTCATCCAATTCTGATAGTAGTAACCCAGCATGAGGTAGTTCAGTCTTCACATATAAATAGTTTCAGTAAATTGCCTGCTCAGTTCTAACCTATGGCACTCTTAAATGGATTCAGTGAAATTGCTTAGGCAATTGTCTCGATGGAGTTCACAGATCTTGATGGGGATTAAACAACTTTCACCCTTACTGCACTTCCACTTATTTGCTTAAGTACTTCCTAAAGTTTACCCCAGTCTGGTTCACAGTCGACCTCAGCGATCTGCTCTTGTCACCATTCCACGTCGGAAACCGGTGGCGACTCAGGCTCTCCTTCACGAGGCTCAGTCAGGCACCATCGGCATCCGCTTAGACTCAGCGCTTCCTCCCTCTCGCTCTTACCGGGAGTTTCGCCTCAGTCCGGCCCCGCAGCTCCGCTACCTCCGCTCACCTCAACGACGTTATTCTGAGGAGCCCTCTGACCTGGCGCTGACAGCTCTGGCGGCTGACAGAACCGGAATCTCCCCGCACTTCCTCCTTCCGCGTTGTTGATTACTCGGCGCTCCGCCCTCCCCTCAGGCGTCGAGAAGAGTGGAAACAGACGCCGGCCAACCTCCTCGGGCTTCCGCCCCCTTCTTCCGCGTCACTGGTTCTTCAATGCAGACTTCCGCGAAGCCAGCCTCTTGGTCGGGTTCTTTTAGCGGCTTTCCCCGCTGGCCCTCCCGAACGGCCCGGTGTGGGTGTGACACGGTCCACGCAGCAGGCCCTCACATGGTAGGATTCTTCCCTTTTCCTTTCGGGCTCTCAGGACTTCGGGTGGACCGTCAAAATACTGCTTCCTCGCCCGCTTCAAGGCAACAGTCCAGTTTAATTCCCGAAGGGGCGGTCAGGCAGAAGTTAACCCCCTACAGATGGGAGCCTCTTTGGGTGATTTCCCAAATCAATCAGCCGCTTATCCAGGATAGTCCAACCAAGTTACTCTCCAGTCACGAGTCAATAGTTGGAGCCAGGGGTGAGGTCTCGGTGTTAGGGCTTAGTCCGTAGAAAGGGGGACAGACCAGCACAGTAGAGCAGCCGGCCCGTGGGTCGATCTAACCCCTCACAGTGCGCTTTCCTCCCTTCACTACTGCTTTACTCCTCACCAACTATCACTCAACCTCCTCTGGACACTCTCCACTAACCTTCCAAAATGGCCGCCCTGGTTCTGGCGTTATATAGACTGACCACAAAGGTTCCAGCAGGGTCCAGAAGATTCTGGAAGGTCTCTATACTACCCTATGGGTCTTTCTCAAGGGATGGCAGTTATGGCAGTTGATGGCCACCATTTTAGATACCTCCTAGTTTTCAGTCAGGAAGACACCTAGGCCTCAGGAAAAAGGACCATGAGGGCAAAGAACACCTAACCCCATAGGACAACACCGCAAGAATTCAGTGGACATAAAAATTAAGGGTTTTGAGGGGTAAAAAGAGGACAAAAATAAATAAGTAAATAGGAGGGACTACCCAAAGGGCAGACAGGTCTAACACGCGTCCCCCCCAGCTGAAAGTGGGGAGAGCTACCCAACCCCTTGGGAGTCCTCATCACTAAGGCGGAAATACCTAGAGAGACCGTCTGCATTGGCGTGGTCCACTCCAGGCCGATGTTCCACCCGGAAGTCCATTCCCTGTAGGGAGAGGGACCATCTCAACAGCTTGGGATTTTCCCCCTTCATTTGCATCAGCCAACGAAGGGGTCGGTGGTCGGTCTGAACCAGGAAGTGTGAGCCAAACAGGTATGGCCGCAACTTCTTCAGAGCCCATACCACCGCAAAAGCTTCCCGCTCAATTGCACTCCACTTCTGTTCCCGGGGAAGCAGTCTCCTAGACAGGAAGACTACAGGCTGATCCAGACCCTCTTCATTGAGTTGCAATAACACTGCCCCAATGCCATGCTCAGATGCGTCTGTCTGGACAATGAACTCCTTGGAGAAGTCTGGGGCCCTCAGGACCGGTGCTGCACACATTGCCAGTTTCAATTTCGTAAAGGCTTGCTGACAAGCCTCTGTCCAGACTACCCGTCGAGGTTGTTTCTTGGAAGTGAGCTCTGTGAGGGGCGCTACAATAGTGCCATACCCCTTCACAAAGCGACGGTAGTAACCTGTGAGGCCCAGGTAAGCTCGGACCTCAGTCTGGGTCTTGGGGGGTTCCCAGGACATGATTGCCTCAATCTTTGCCTGGAGGGGCTGCACTGTTCCCCTACCCACCAAGTGGCCTAGGTACACAACCGACCCCTGCCCGATCTGACATTTGCTGGTTTTGATTGTCAAGCCAGCTTGTTTCAGGGCCTGGAGAACTGCTTGCAAGTGATGCAAATGGTCCTCCCAACTGCTGCTGAAGACGGCCATGTCATCCAGGTAAGCAGCGGAGAAAGCCTCCATTCCGTAGAGGACCTGGTTCACCGGCCGCTGAAAAGTGGCAGGGGCGTTCTTGAGCCCAAAGGGCATCACACAGAACTGGAAGTGTCCCTCAGGCGTGGAGAAAGCTGACCTTTCTTTTGCTCCATCTGTAAGGGAGATCTGCCAGTACCCTGAAGTGAGGTCAAAGGTACTCAGATATTGGGCAGCTCCCAGCCGGTCAATCAACTCATCCGCCCTAGGGATCGGATGAGCGTCAGTCTTGGTTACTGAGTTCAGTCCCCAGTAATCCACACAGAACCTCAGTTCTGGAGTGGCGCCTGGTGGAGCAGCTTTTGGCACTAGAACCACCGGACTGGACCAGGGGCTACTGGAAGGTTCAATAACTCCTAGCTCCAGCATCTTGGTAACCTCACCGTGGATGCTGGCCTTTACCTTGTCTGACAGCCGGTAGGTCTTTGACTTCACTGGTGGGCTGTCTCCTGTGTCCACATCATGGGTACACAGGTGGGTTCTTCCCGGGACAAGGGAGAACAACGAGGTGTACTGCTCCAGGACCTGGCGGCAGTCCTCTCGCTGCTCAGGAGTTAGGGATGGGGAGAGAATCACTCCCTCCACCGACCCATCCTTTTCTTGAGACGAAAAGAGATCAGGAGAGGCTCGCTTTCTGCTTCCTCTGCACCATCAGTCACCATCATCAAGATGACCTCGGGCCTCTCATGGTGGGGTTTGAGGCGATTGGCATGCAGCACCCGTAGGGGCTGTCAAGGGGTCTTAAGGTCCACCAGGTAGGTGGCCTTACCCTTCTTCTCCAACACCTCAAAGGGGCCTGTCCAGCGATCTTGGAGGGCACTTAGCTCTCCAGGTTCCATCACCCACACTTTCTGGCCAGGCTCCAACTCCACAGGGTGAGCGTTGTGGTCATACCACTCTTTCATCACTGCTTGGCTGGCTTCCAAGTTGTCAGAAGCTTGCTTCCACAACTTTGCCATTTGGCTCCGGAAGGCCAGCATATAACTCACCACATCCCGGGGAGGCTTTCTGGGAGACATTTCCCATCCGTCCTTCACCAGGCTGAGAGGTCCACGTACAGGGTGCCCATACAGAAGCTCGAAGGGGCTGAAGCCCACTCCTTTCTGTGGCACTTCCCTGTAGGAAAATAACAGACAGGGTAGGAGGACGTCCCATTTCCTCCGCAGGCTCTCAGGCAGACTTCTTATCATGCCTTTCAAGGTCTTGTTGAACCTTTCTACCAGGCCATTGGCCTGGGGGTGATAAGGAGTAGTAAACCGGTAGGTAACTCCACACTCCTTCCACATAGCCCGCATGTACGCTGACATGAAGTTGGTCCCCCTGTCGGACACAACCTCCTTGGGGAAACCCACTCGGGTAAAGATCCCCATCAGGGCCCTAGCCACTACAGGTGCAGTGACAGTCCTCAAAGGAATTGCCTCTGGGTACCGCGTGGCGTGATCCACCAGAACCAGGATAAACCTGTGACCAGCTGTAGTTGGTGGATCCAATGGCCCCACAATGTCGATGCCCACCCTTTCAAAGGGGGTGCTAACGACAGGTAGTGGTTCCAGGGGAGCTTTCAGCTTCACCCCTGTTTTCCCACTGGCTTGACAGGATACACATGTCCGACAGTAAGTGTCAGATGCCACTTTCATCTGAGGCCAGTAAAAGTGGGGGACAAGCCGGGCAAAGGTCTTGTCCTGACCTAAGTGTCCTGCCAAGGGAATCTCATGAGCCAATTCTAGAAGAAAGGCTCGGTATCGTTGAGGGACTACCAAGGCCCGTGATGAACCGGGCAAAGGTACCTTGGGTTCACTGTAGAGGAGTCCGTCCTCCCAGTAAATGTGGTAGTGCCCTGCAACGTTCCCTGCTGCCTGGGCTTCGGCCTGTCGCCTCAGTCCCTCAAGGGTAGGGCACTCCTTCTGGCCCTTACAAAACTCCTCCCTGGTAGGCCCTCCCTCCACATGCCACTCGGCAGGGATAGGTAAGTCCTCCAGGGAGACTACTTCCCCCTCCACGGACTCCTGGCCCACCACCGCAGGTGGCCGATCTGTCTCATGGGGCGTGGAAGCCGAAGCAGGCTTCTCCTGTCTTCGGGTCTTTCCCTTTTTGGCAGCGGGCTGGGCCATTGTTCCAGGCTCCAACCCAGGCGAACTCCCTCTCCGGGTAGTCGCAGACCTTGTGCTTGCACAGGTGTACCCAGCATCTCCGAATGAGTCCGGTATTCCACCTCCTTCCAGACATTATGCTCCATGTCATTTCCCAGCAGACAATCGACTGGCACGGCAGGGCTTACGGCAACTCGAAGTGAACCTGCAACCCCTTCCCACTCAAATGGAACCTCGGCCACAGGATAGTAGCCCAATCTGCCGTCAGCCATCGCGGCGGGGTGGAGTACATGTGGAATCACCTGCTCTGGAGACACCAGTTGACTCCTTACCATAGTCATACTGGCACCTGTGTCTCTCAGTGTCTCCCCTCTCTGGCCATTGATGGCCCATTGCCCATACTTCACAGTATTTGAGGGCACCTGGATCTTAGGAACCATCTCCCGATCTCCCAGGGACACTAAGGTGACACCCGCCCACTCAACCCCCTTATTTAAGGGCAACTCCTCCCCGAGCACTACACTAGCTACTCCTGGGGCTTTTCCTCCAGTGGGAGGGGGTGGTCTCTTTGGGCACTTGACATCTCCCTTATAATGTCCAACACCACCACACTCAAAGCAGTGGACAACCCTTGGCTGCTGGCTTTGGCCAGGATGAGGGTTTCTGGGCGGGTTAGCCTTAGGGGTGAATCCTGTTCCCTTACTCTGGAAACTGTTTTGGGGACCTTTAAAGAACTCCCGCTTTTTATCTCCCCCTCCTTCTTCTGGGGGGCGCCCTATCCGGCCCTTTGGGAATCCCCTCCAGTCCCCTTTGAGGACACCCGGGTACTTGCCCAGATGTCCGCCTCCTCTGCAAGCATTCTGGGGTTGGTCAGCTTGCTGTCCACCAGGTGTTGACGCAGCTCGGGAAAACATTTCTCGAGTAGATGCTCTTTGAGAAAAAGGTCATATAACCCCTCATAGTCCCTCACCTCGCTGCCTTGTATCCAGCCCTCCAATGCCTTCCTTGCATAGTCCAGGAAATCCACACAATTTTGTGTGCCTAATTTGTGACTTCCCCTGAACTTTTGTCTGTACTTCTCTGGGGTCAGCCCAAACTTTTTAATCAGCGCCACTTTCATGGTGGGGTAGTGGGTCTGCTCATCCTGCTCTAGGGCCAATCGTGTATCCCATCCAGTAGGAGGCATGTATTTGTATAAACCACCCCCCCAGTGCTTTTCCTGGATCCCATGGGCTCTTAAGGAGACCTCATAGGCAGCCAGCCACTTGGCGATGTCATCCCCTGAGCTGTGACTGGCAAATATATCTTTAGGTAGGTAGGGTCTGGATTCCCTGGTCAGTTCTTTTGTTTCGCTGCCACCATTGGCAGAGTTAGAGGGTCCTATCTGTAGGGCCTTGAGTTCTAGCTCCCTTAGTTTAAACTCGTGAGCCATCCTCTGTTCCTCTTTCTCCTTTTCCATCTTGGCTAACTCCCACTTCAGCTGTTTCTTTTCCCTCCTGTCCACTAGTTCAGCTTCGGTTAAGCTTCTTCCGGAGACACTGCTGCCTGCCCTTGAACAGGTCCTAGGTCCTGGTAGTAGGTTTCCCATATCAGGTTGGAACAATCCATCTACCCCTATGACTGTGTCCCGGTCCGTCCCCTCTTCCTCCTCCTTTCCCTCTCCATGTGCTGCCACCCACGCTCTCAAACTGGTCTGGAGTTCCCCCTTTTTGGCACCACGCTTAAAAAAACTCCCATCTTCTGACAAAAGTCTCTAAGCTGGGCTGTAGTATAGGTCTCCAGCTCCTCCAGAGCAAATTCCATTTTGCTTATGAGAGATATAGGGACAACCACTCGGGAAGAATTGGTTCAAAAGGGACAATTCGAAGCTACCTCCACCCACCACCAGGAGTAAATTTAGAAAAAGCAAAAGTAGTAATTGGGAAGTCCGCCAGGAGAAAACTCCAGGTGTAGGTCTGTGGAGTACGCTTTGTTACTTCAGAGTAGATGCAAACACAGTTTTCATCCCACCGCTAGACACCAATTATGTTGGACCTAGGGAAACCCAAGTCACATAGGGTAGCTTGGCACTAAATGGCAGGCCTAACTCCAAGGTACATGTGCTAAGTTTGCGTCACACCCTTCAGTAACATAACGTCCATCCACTCAAAAATAAGGACACTACACCGCTTTTGGAAAAATACAAATTGTTTTATAAAAGTTCTCTTTATATCTCCGTGGTTACTTAGCAGTCTTAAGTCACAGCACATAAATTAGCTCTGCATAAGAGAAATCAGCAACTAGACAGTTTTAATAGAAGAAAAATCATTACTGGCATTTCCTGACGTTCCTTTACCCTGAAAGGAGAGTTCTTTAACCACTCCTGCACTTTAAACAAATAAGACATGCATCATTAGCTTAGAAGTTAGCAAGCATAGATATTTCCTACATCCAGTTTGAGCTATTCATCCAATTCTGATAGTAGTAACCCAGCATGAGGTAGTTCAGTCTTCACATATAAATAGTTTCAGTAAATTGCCTGCTCAGTTCTAACCTATGGCACTCTTAAATGGATTCAGTGAAATTGCTTAGGCAATTGTCTCGATGGAGTTCACAGATCTTGATGGGGATTAAACAACTTTCACCCTTACTGCACTTCCACTTATTTGCTTAAGTACTGCCTAAAGTTTACCCCAGTCTGGTTCACGGTCGACCTCAGCGATCTGCTCTTGTCACTATTCCACGTCGGAAACCGGTGGCGACTCAGGCTCTCCTTCACGAGGCTCAGTCAGGCACCATCGGCATCCGCTTAGACTCAGCGCTTCCTCCCTCTCGCTCTTACCGGGAGTTTCGCCTCAGTCCGGCCCCGCAGCTCCGCTACCTCCGCTCACCTCAACGACGTTATTCTGAGGAGCCCTCTGACCTGGCGCTGACAGCTCCGGCGGTTGACAGAACCGGAATCTCCCCGCACTTCCTCCTTCCGCGTTGTTGATTACTTGGCGCTCCGCCCTCCCCTCAGGCGTCGAGAAGAGTGAAACAGACGCCGGCCAACCTCCTCGGGCTTCCGCCCCCTTCTTCCGCGTCACTGGTTCTTCAATGCAGACTTCCACGAAGCCAGCCTCTTGGTCGGGTTCTTTTAGCGGCTCTCCCCGCTGGCCCTCCCGAACGGCCCGTGTGGGTGTGACAGCCGTTTCGAGGCACGGTCCACACAGCAGGCCCTCACACGGTAGGATTCTTCCCTTTTCCTTTCGGGCTCTCAGGACTTCGGGTGGATCGTCAAAATACTGCTTCCTTGCCCGCTTCAAGGCGACAGTCCAGTTTAATTCCCGAAGGGGCGGTCAGGCAGAAGTTAACCCCCTACAGATGGGAGCCTCTTTGGGTGATATCCCAAATCAATCAGCCGCTTATCCAGGATAGTCCAACCAAGTTACTCTCCAGTCACGAGTCAATAGTTGGAGCCAGGGGTGAGGTCTCGGTGTTAGGGCTTAGTCCGTAGAAAGGGGGACAGACCAGCACAGTAGAGCAGCCGGCCCGTGGGTCGATCTAACCCCTCACAGTGCGCTTTCCTCCCTTCACTACTGCTTTACTCCTCACCAACTATCACTCAACCTCCTCTGGACACTCTCCACTAACCTTCCAAAATGGCCTCCCTGGTTCTGGCCTTATATAGACTGACCACAAAGGTTCCAGCAGGGTCCAGAAGATTCTGGAAGGTCTCTATACTACCCTATGGGTCTTTCTCAAGGGATGGCAGTTATGGCAGTTGATGGCCACCATTTTAGATACCTCCTAGTTTTCAGTCAGGAAGACACCTAGGCCTCAGGAAAAAGGACCATGAGGGTAAAGAACACCTAAAGCCATAGGACAACACCGCAAAAATTCAGTGGACATAAAAATTAAGGGTTTTGAGGGGCAAAAAGAGGACAAAAATAAATAAGTAAATAGGAGGGACTACCCAAAGGGCAGACAGGTCTAACAGGTTATATGTAACAATGACTCCCTTATGTGAGAATTGATCCTCCTTGGTGCAGATAATTGTAATGAGATATTGTACTCACTTCCTCAATTCCTGTGCTTTGTGGCATTGAATGTTGCAAGTCTTATTATTTCTTGTGACCGGAAGTGCACCAACTTCACTCTGTATACATATTGATGAATGCGCTATAACTAATGAATCAGGTTAAGATTTCACGCAGTAAAAAGCACCCTCTTTCTTGTTTTTATTCTGACTAAGGGCACCCAGTTAGAACTCCTGCAGCAGGAGGTGAAGATTTTTCAACTTTTCTCCAAGGATTAAAGCCAGGCCAGACCAGTAGGAGATGCTATGAAGGGAAACATCAGAGAGCAATTGCAAATCATCATGCAGCTGTAACAAGCTGATATCAAGATGAAAGTAGATCTGAATCATGCATATAGACAGCTTAATGAAACACTACACAGAGCACCAAAAGAATCTGGTTAGCAAATCAGTCAAGTTTTAAACCTATAAAATCTTGGGGGCATATGTATGCATGGAATTTTTAGTCGCAAATGCTGCGAATCGCAAAAAAGCAGCGTTTGTGACAAAACATTCGGGAAACGGGATATATTAGGAAAATCGCATCCCAAAATTAAGGAATCGCAAAATTTACGATTCCTTAATTTTGTGTAAGCATTTAAGGAATCGCAAATTGCGATCCTTAAATGCTATGCAACAAGCACTCAAGTTTTGCGATTTATCCTTAAGAAATCAAAAATTACCACCAACTTCAAGTTGGTGGTAATTTGCGATTTCTTTCACAAAAGCACTTTTTGGCATTTGTGAAGGTGCCATGTGGCGCACATACATGCCCTCAGGGCATGTATGTGTGCCATATGCGCACACATGTTCATTTCAGGGGTGCATCAGGGTGTCCTTATGACACCCTTGCGCCCTTGAAATTATTCTCAATTTGCGATTCTCAAATTGCGAATCGCAAATTGAGAATTAATTCCCATTCATTCCTATTGGCCTCCTGGCCCACAGAAATGAATGGGAAAGTATTCCTTTATTGCGATTTCGCAATTTGCTAATCGCAATTAAGGAATACTAAGAAATCACAAAAAAATTGTGATTTTTTTACATGCATCCCATTTTGCAATTCTCAAATAGCCATTCTCAAAAATCGCTATTTGAGAATCGCAAACAGGGATTTTCATACATATGCCCCTTACATCTCAAAATCAATAGGTCTGATTGTTTCCCGGTAATCATTTGGCGATATTTGTGTGACGTTGTGCGCATTACCCCAAGCTGCCCCAGAAAGAAAATCTCATAATGAAGTAACATCCTGGGATACATCAATAAGGAAGCTGACAGCGTGGCTGCTTCAATGCACAGATTGTATTAGAATATTTAAGCTGTACTCTCAAAGAAGAGCATTATAAAAATGGGTCTGATGATGGAGTTTGCCTTGGAAGTGTGGAGCACAATCGGCATAGACAACAAATATTGTATAGTACTTGGCACATTATCTATATTGTTATTGCATCTATGTGCACACATCTTTATTGTATGGACAAAAAACTGTAAAGTCACCAACATGGCTTCATGAAAGCAAAGTTATACAAACAAATGTGGAAGAGCAGGTAGTGAACAGTATGGTGCCTTTATGATAGGATAATGAATCCAAACAGCATGCACTTCCTGAACAAAAAAAGCCACAAGCAGTAATTAAAATGTTGTCACTGTCTTGTTGCTATTTAAATACATCAAAGAACACACATTGACACTAGTCTAACAAGAAAGATCACTTGATGCACCCTCCCCCAATCTTAATTGGAACACAAAAAGGAAAAGGCAGCCATCTGCAAAATGAAATGGTCTTGGTGGAAAGCCCTTCCAAGCAATGGCAAACCAAGCAAAAAAAACCAAAAGAAACTAAGTAGATGAAGCGGTGACCCAAAACTCACTCTCTCTCTGCACATCTTATTGTACTTTTTTGAAGAATTTGATGATTTGCGTTCTTTCGGGAAGCTAAAGCTGCCTGTAGCCAGGCCTAAAACAATAGCAAACAAAATAAACATGATTTGATTACCAATGCAAACCTGTTATTCAAAAGTGAGAGTATTAACAAATCCAAAATAAACTGCATTTATAAACTAAGAACAAACTCCAATCATAGAGGCATTTGAAAGCAATAACTTATAACCTAAACCGATATACACTACCCCCCAGTACCTACAAATAACTATGGTAATTCAATACTGGAAAGTTGGGACAGACTCTGTGCAGTTTTTGTATGCAGGTGTTAAGGATCAAATCCCCGAACAAGAGCACAAAAATATAGATAAATAATATTTGCAAGATAACACTATGAAAGATTATCAAACAACCCAACATAAACCCATCTCCCTGCATGAACACAATGCCGACCTCCAGGGACTAATAAACCAAAAGTTTGGAGGCACAGACGAAAGTAGGAGTAAGTAAACGAAATGCTGAAAATCAGCTCTTAAAAATTGTAGTGGGACTTACTGAAACTGCTTAATCCTATGTTAAAATCTAAACAGTGGTGTCTCTACAGGTTAATATTAGATGGTGCACATAATGATGTCTTGATAAAACTGATGGACCACCTGCAAGGGGTCACTGTGAAGAGTGTGAATATGTGTTTCTTTGTGCACATCTGAGTGTTCCCTGCATGTGCCAACTGAGCAACATTTGTCCCATCACATTGCCTTTTATAAACAAAGCTGACACCTTTTGGGGCATATTAGCAAGGGACTTATCGTTGCTTTAGTGGCCCTTTTTGCCGACAAAGCGGCAATATCTTTATTGCCCTATTAGCAAGCCTGCGCTAACATGCGTTAGCGCCAGCTTTCCGTCGTTAGCTGCCGGTTTTTCTATCGCCTGGGATGCCAGCGATAATTATCACTAATGACATGCAAGGTAGGCGTTCCTTACAAAAATTACACCGAAAAAATCGCTAACACCACTACGCTCTATTATCAAATATGTCCCGCGATAAATAAAGTTGCGGTAATCCCCGATAGCCGCAGGAATTTTACACCTGCTAAAAACCTGACTTAAGCCAGATCTCCATCATAAGACCCACAGACATCAAAGAGGTCATGAGTGTGACGCTCTAGTGTTTCACGGGTCTAGGCTGGGACCCGGAAACACTCCCACACAATGTAACACCTTCTGGCCAGGCGTGGCCAGGAGGCTATACATAAACGGAGGGAGGCTGCTCGTGGCTTCCGGTCCATCCCAGTGTCCACAGTGTGTTGCCTCAGTTATTTGTGCATGCCCCTTTGTGAATGGTGCCCTACTGGCGTAGTGTTACCCCACTGACTCCCCAACACTGGCGACGAGGGCGGGACGTTGATCGTGAGCCCTGAAGGAGAAGTGGGAGAACCTTACCGGAGCCGTCTGCAGTGCGGCCGCCGATCGGTGAGAGGGCCGACGAGGGAGTGAAGCTGCCGACTGTCGCAACGGAAGCCGTCGCGTCATCGGAGGCCGGTAAGCAGCGTGAGGAAAGCTGCGTGAGGGACCAGCGAGTGTGAGGCCCAGGACAGAAGAAGACGCGGCAAGGAGCAGGCCGAGCGCCGAAGAGGCCCGGCCGACGAGAGGCAAGGCGCACGCAGGCGCAGTGGAGTGCGAGGCCAGCCCCAGCGTCAGAGACGTGCGAAGAGGCCTCCCTACAGCGCAGAGGCAGAGAAACCAGCGAGGGGTAGAGAAGAGCCCCAGGACGTGCTGAGTGGGCCAGCTGAGTGCAAGGAAACAGCAGGGAACTAGTGCAGCCGAGTGGAAGGGCAAACAAGCACTGGCCCATACAAAACTCCAGACAGACTCAGGAATGAAAGTCACGCGAGTAACTAAAAACATAAGCACATAAATAAGCATTGGCACCAGCAAGTGGGAGGTGTAAAAAGACTCTGACACACGACAGGTGAGCAAGGATAACGATGTCAAACCAACCAAACAATGCAGCGACAGGAGGGGCACAGCAAGCAACAGCCCCAGCGGCGCTAGCAGGGCCGGTGATACAGCAAGCAGCAGGGCCCGTAATACAGCAGTCGCCCCACTGACAAATTCACCCAATACCGCCGTTTAGTGAGCTGATTGACCCGGGGACAGCGGCACCAAGATGGACAGTGTGGTTGGGCCGGCTGAACAACTACTTCACCGCGACAAGAGAAAAGGACAATGAGGTAAAAAGGTCTCTGCTATTACACTTTGGTGGTGATGAGCTCTACAAATTATTCGCACACCTACCGAACACTGGAGCGGTGACGGACTATGATGCTGCGGTGCGAGCACTAAATGCGCTCTTTGATCCGCAATTGAATCCTCATTATGAGCGCTTCAAATTTAGGCAGTCAAGACAAAGGGAAGGGGAGACGATGGATGCCTTCCATGCGCGCCTAAGGGAGCTGATAAGCACCTGCCCGGATGATGACCAAACAAAGGAGGTAACGGCGCAATTGATTCAAGGGTGCCGAAACAAACACCTAAGGACACTGATATTGAGGCAACCCCCATCACGTTGGAGGAAATACTAATATTAGCAAGGTCACATGAGTTGTCAGATGCGCGAGCCACAGCGATGGAAGCTGCCCTCAATCCGACGGCGAATGCTGGAGTCACAGTAAAAACTAAAAGGGTAGATACAGTACGTAGCAGTGGCCGAGGAGGACGAGGAAGATGGCCGACCAGAACGCCCCGTCGCGCACCATGTGGTTACTGTGGATATGAAGAGCACAATCAAGATGGCTGCCCAGCACGTGGCAAGGCGTGCGCCAAATGCGGAGGACAAAACCATTTTGCCAGCGTTTGCAGGGGCGGTGCCCGAGGAAGTTTCGAGGACAAGGGGCAGCAGGAAGGAAGACAGCAACCAAAGCCATCAGGCAACTTGCCTTAGATGACACACAACCTTCAAGAGGAGACAAAGCACAGTCCCGCTATCAGCAGCGGCTAGATGACAAATCAACGGAGGACGAGGAGGAGTGCTACTACGTCTCGTTTACGAGTGAACTCAAGAGAAGGCGGAGACCGCAACCGAAGTGTCAAATCCAAATTGATGGATCGACAGTGACTGGAGTCATAAACACGGGAGCCACGTTCAATGTGATGGGAATTCAACACTACAAGGCACTGAAACCAAGACCGCAACTGGTACCCTCCAAAGTTCATATTCTAACATATGGTAGCAAAACACCGTTACCCCTGAGGGGGAAAATGACAGTACAACTCAAAGCAGAAGATCAGGAGGTGACAACAACGTTCCATGTGATCGACAAAGAGGCAGATCTGCTAATAGGAAGCCACACGGCTGAAGATCTCAAGCTAATTGCTTTTGCGAACGCAGTCAAAGCGCTACACACGGAGGAAATTCTTCAGATGTTTCCGTCGCTATTTCAAGGTCTGGGCACCATCAAAAGACCGCCAGTCAAACTACACATCGACAAGGCTATACAGCCCATAGCACTGAGGCATTGAAGGATTCCGTTTCATCTCCGAGCGGCAGTCGAGCAAGAGCTGATGAAACTAGAAGAACAAGGGGTAATAGAGAAGGTAACGGGGCCGACACCATGGGTCTCTCCGATGGTGATCGCCGAGAAGCCCCGACAGCCAGGCAAAATACGGATCTGTATTGACATGCGGATGCCCAACAAAGCGATAAAAAGAGAGAGGCATCTCACGCCCACTGTAGAAGATATATTGACGGACCTGAATGGAGCCCAGTGGTTCTCCAAATTAGATCTAAACGCAGGCTACCATCAGCTAAAGTTGGATGAAGAAAATCGCTACATCACAATGTTTTCAACGCACCTGGGTCTGAGAAGGTATAAGAGACTAAATTTTGGTATAACCTCGGCCGCAGAAATATTTCAAAACACAATTAAGGCGATCTTGTCAGGGTTGCACGGAGTGCTAAATGTCAGTGATGACATTCTCATACACGCGAAGACCCGCGAAGAACACCATCGGAGGTTGAAAGCTACGCTTCGGAGGCTGGCGGAATTTGGAGTCACGTTACACAGAGAGAAGTGCCAGTTCTTTAAGCAGTCAATAGAGTATTTCGGATATGTATTTGACTCGGAGGGAGTCAAAGTGGACCCCAGGAAGTCATCAGCCATCAAGTGTGCTCCAGCCTCAACAACCGCGTCAGAAGTAAGAAGCTTCATGGGCATGGCACAGTACTGTGCCCGATTTATCCCTCAGCTAGACACTATTACGGAGCCGCTGCGGAACCTGACAAAAAAAGAAAATCCCTGGAAGTGGTCCAAGACAGAAGCCGAAGCATTTGACAAAGTGAAAGCAGCATTATTGGATGGAACGACGATGGCCTATTTTGACACGGCACGACCGACGGAGATATTGGTAGATGCCAGTCCGGTTGGTCTAGGCGCGCTACTCACACAGGAAGCGGAGCCAGGAGTGTGGGTTCCCCTAGCCTTCGCAAGCAAGGCCCTTACAGCGACGGAAGAGAGGTATTCACAGATAGAGAGAGAGAGAGGCGTTAGCGGTGAAATGGGCCTGCAATCACTTTCACCTCTATATTACTGGTCATCCATTCCGGATGGTAACGGATCATCAGCCGTTGATACCCCTATTTAAAGGCACCACACCACATCCACCGCCTCGGATTGAAAGATGGGCCATCCAGATCCAGCATTACCAAATGGATCTAGTATACAGACCAGGAGCAAAGAACCTGGCGGATTTCTTGTCACAACATCCACCGGTGGAGGAAAATGTAGCACTGGGTCAGGAGATGCAGACAGAAGAGTTTGTGAACATGATGTCCCAGCTATCCTGTCCCCAAGCGCTAGCAGCAAATGATATTGTAGACCAGTATGATAACGATGCCGTGATGAAAAGGGTCAGGGAGTCGATAGAAGCGGGATCATGGGAGAATTTCCTGCGCAATGTCAGTGGATGGAATGAGGCAGATCGTGGGCGATTAGCGCAATTCTGGAAAGTACACAATGAACTTAGCAGAGCGGACAATGGTCTCATACTTCGAGGATCCCGAGTAGTAATTCCTGCGACTCTTCAAGACCAAGCAACCGTACTAGCTCATGAGGGGCATCAAGGAACGAGAAGGATGAAGGCCAAAATGAGGGAAAAGGTGTGGTTTCCCAACATGGAAGACAAAGTGGACAATGTCGTCCGGAACTGCCGAGCATGCCAGCTGACCAGTTTGCCGGAGACCCCGGCACTGGTTATTACAGAAGAACCTGCTCCATCACCCTGGGCCTGGGTCAGTTTGGATTTTGGCAGCTTTCCTGATGGGAGAGTGACAGTGGTAATGATAGACAGTTACACAAAATACCCAGTGGTCGAAGTGGCACCCTCCACCAGTTTCGCAAATGTACAGCCGATCCTCAGCAAGACCGTTGCAATGTTTGGCATCCCACAAATAATTAAGACGGATAATGGGCCACCGTTTCAAGGAAGTGAATTTAAAGAATTCTTGCAAACTCTGGGAGTGAAACACCATCGGATCACACCTCAGTGGCCTCAGGCTAACGGCGAGGCTGAAAGATTTATGAGGACAGTTAATAAGACCCTGAGGATAGCCATGGTAGAGGGCGCAGACCCGGAAGGAGCCTCGAACACTTCCTGAGGGACTATCGCAGTACACCCCACAGTACCCCCCAAAAATCCCCATGGTCATTGATGTTTGCGGAACCCCGACGAGATCTGCTACCCATGGCAGATAACTGGACGCCTGAACCGTATATACCTGCAGCTACCCAGGAGAGAAGGATGAAGACCAACGAGAGGGCCATCCGGAAAAGGCGGGCACGAGAGAGGGAGCTAGCCCCAGGAGATGCAGTGCTGATTCGAGCGCGACGACCTGGAGGAAAATTCCGTACCCCATATGAAGCAGAACCATGGACAATCAAGACGACGAGGGGCACTGCTGTGACGGCGCAACGGAATGGAGAAGAAGTAACCCGGAATATATCGTGGTTCAAGCGCATCCCGTCAGTGCCCGAAACCCCTGTAGCTGTTGACGAGTCGACAGTCGGAGTTGCTGATCAGCCTGAAGAGGCAACTGGCGAAGTATCGGGAAATAACTCTGCCATCATGCCACCTTCTCCGGCACGAAGAGAACCTGAGCCCATCATAGCCAGAGGACGAAGTCATCACAACCTCAGGCCGAACCCCCGGCCAAGCCAAAGGCTGGCAGACTTTGCATGTTGACTGTTATTGAGGTTTGATTTAAAATACCAAGTTGGGAAGGGATATGACGCTCTAGTGTTTCGCGGGTCTCGGCTGGGACCCGGAAACACCCCCACACACTGTAACACCTTCTGGCCAGGCGTGGCCAGGAGGCTATAAGTAAATGGAGCGAGGCTGCACGTGGCTTCCGGTCCACCCCAGTGTCCATAGTGTGTTGCCTCAGTTATTTGTGCATGCCCCTTTGTGAATGGTGCCCTACTGGCGTAGTGTTACCCCACTGACTCCCCTACAATGAGTATGCTGCATTATTAGCCCCTTAGCAGAAAGTCAGACTTTCCAACTCACTGGGGGCCACACAGTGACACACACAATATCGGAGCCTTTCACATGGCCATGGAACAAAAACACACAAAATAAAAATTCACGCCTCCCTGTGTGGCAGCTGGAGCTAACCCTCTGTTAATCCTCTAATATTGCACAAAGTCCGATATTAAGTGCTTCTCTCAACTCTGCAAGCACAGGTGTGGCAGAGCAGCAGGAGAGGTAATGTCCTCTGCATTGGCACTGCAGTACGTGTTGATTTTGGCACCCGGCCACCCGTGTTCGGGCTGGACTGTTCCCATGAGGCACAGGGTCAGACTGATTTGCATATAGCCATGTCTGAACTGGGGTGGCAGAGTGGTTAAAGAACGGTGATGGATTAAACCCAGATCTTTTGACTGGGTGTGAGTGTTTGATTGGTTACAGATGCTCCGTCCATCACCACCCCCTTTTGTACCGCTTTTGGCCGCCATATGTGTGGCAGGGTATGTCCAGACGTGAGTCCCTTGCTCACTTTGCCACTGGATTCAAGCAAGCCGGGCTGAAGATGGCAGTAATGCCAGAAACCGGTCCTCGGAAGCTTGTTTCCGGTCCAGTGAAGGCATGGCTTGGCAGTTCGGGCTGAACTGTTCCCATGAGGCAGAGGGTCAGTCTGATTTGCATATAGCCATGTCTGAACTGGGGTGGCAGAGTGGGCTAAAGAACGGTGATGGATTAAACCCAGATCTTTTGACTTGGTGTGAGTGTTTGATTGGTTCAGATGCTCCGTCCATCACCACCCTTTTGTACCGCTTTTGGCCGCCATAAGTGTGGCAGGGTATGCTCAGACGTGAGTCCCTTGCTCACTTTGCCACTGGATTCAAGCAAGCCGGGCTGAAGACGGCTGTAATGCCAGAAACCGGTCCTCTGAAGCTTGTTTCCGGTCCAGGGAAGGCATGGCTTGGCAGTTCGGGCTGGACTGTTCCCATGAGGCACAGGGTCAGACTGATTTGTATATAGCCATGTCTGAACTGGGGTAGCAGAGTGGGCTAAAGAACGGTGATGGATTAAACCCAGATCTTTTGACTGGGTGTGAGTGTTTGATTGGTTCAGATGCTCCGTCCATCACCACCCCCTTTTGTACCGCTTTTGGCCGCCACAAGTGTGGCAGGGTATGCTCAGACGTGAGTCCCTTGCTCATTTTGCCACTGGATTCAAGCAAGCCCGGCTGAAGACGGCTGTAATGCCAGAAACCGGTCCCCGGAAGCTTGTTTCCGGTCCAGGTAAGGCATCGCTTGGCAGTTCGGGCTGGACTGTTCCCATGAGGCACAGGGTCAGACTGATTTGCATATAGCCATGTCTGAACTGGGGTGGCAGAGTGGGCTAAGGAACGGTGATGGATTAAACCCAGATCTTTTGACTGGGTGTAAGTGTTTGATTGGTTCAGATGCTCCGTCCATCACCACCCCCTTTTGTACCGCTTTTGGCCGCCATAAGTGTGGCAGGGTATGCTCAGACGAGAGTCCCTTGCTCACTTTGCCACTGGATTCAAGCAAGCCGGGCTGAAGACGGCGGTAATGCCAGAAACCGGTCCTCGGAAGCTTGTTTCCGGTCCAGGGAAGGCATGGCTTGGCAGTTCGGGCTGGACTATTCCCATGAGGTACAGGGTCAGACTGATTTGCATATAGCCATGTCTGAACTGGGGTAGCAGAGTGGGCTAAAGAACGGTGATGGATTAAACCCAGATCTTTTGACTGGGTGTGAGTGTTTGATTGGTTCAGATGCTCCGTCCATCACCACCCTCTTTTGTACCGCTTTTGGCTGCCATAAGTGTGGCAGGGTATGCTCAGACGTGAGTCCCTTGCTCACTTTGCCACTGGATTCAAGCAAGCCGGGCTGAAGACGGCTGTAATGCCAGAAACCGGTCCTCGGAAGCTTGTTTCCGGTCCAGGGAAGGCATGGCTTGGCAGTTCGGGCTGGGCTGTTCCCATGAGGCACAGGGTCAGACTGATTTGCATATAGCCATGTCTGAACTGGGGTGGCAGAGTGGGCTAAAGAACGGTGATGGATTAAACCCAGATCTTTAGACTGGGTGTGAGTGTTTGATTGGCTCAGATGCTCCGTCCATCACCACCCCCTTTTGTACCGCTTTTGACCGCCATAAGTGTGGCAGGGTATGCTCAGACGTGAGTCCCTTGCTCACTTTGCCACTGGATTCAAGCAAGCCGGGCTGAAGACGGCTGTATTGCCAGAAACCGGTGCTCGGAAGCTTGTTTCCGGTCCAGGGAAGGCATGGCTTGGCAGTTCGGGCTGGACTGTTCCCATGAGGCACAGGGTCAGACTGATTTGCATATAGCCATGTCTGAACTGGGGTGGCAGAGTGGTTAAAGAACCGTGATGGATTAAACCCAGATCTTTTGACTGGGTGTGAGTGTTTGATTGGTTACAGATGCTCCGTCCATCACCACCCCCTTTTGTACCGCTTTTGGCCGCCATATGTGTGGCAGGGTATGTCCAGACGTGAGTCCCTTGCTCACTTTGCCACTGGATTCAAGCAAGCCGGGCTGAAGACGGCAGTAATGCCAGAAACCGGTCCTCGGAAACTTGTTTCCGGTCCAGTGAAGGCATGGCTTGGCAGTTCGGGCTGGACTGTTCCCATGAGGCAGAGGGTCAGACTAATTTGCATATAGCCATGTCTGAACTGGGGTGGCAGAGTGGGCTAAAGAACGGTGATGGATTAAACCCAGATCTTTTGACTGGGTGTGAGTGTTTGATTGGTTCAGATGCTCCGTCCATCACCACCCCTTTTGTACCGCTTTTGGCCGCCATAAGTGTGGCAGGGTATGCTCAGACGTGAGTCCCTTGCTCACTTTGCCACTGGATTCAAGCAAGCCGGGCTGAAGACGGCTGTAATGCCAGAAACCGGTCCTCTGAAGCTTGTTTCCGGTCCAGGGAAGGCATGGCTTGGCAGTTCGGGCTGGACTGTTCCCATGAGGTACAGGGTCAGACTGATTTGTATATAGCCATGTCTGAACTGGGGTAGCAGAGTGGGCTAAAGAACGGTGATGGATTAAACCCAGATCTTTTGACTGGGTGTGAGTGTTTGATTGGTTCAGATGCTCTGTCCATCACCACCCCCTTTTGTACCGCTTTTGGCCGCCACAAGTGTGGCAGGGTATGCTCAGACGTGAGTCCCTTGCTCATTTTGCCACTGGATTCAAGCAAGCCCGGCTGAAGACGGCTGTAATGCCAGAAACCGGTCCCCGGAAGCTTGTTTCCGGTCCAGGGAAGGCATCGCTTGGCAGTTCGGGCTGGACTGTTCCCATGAGGCACAGGGTCAGACTGATTTGCATATAGCCATGTCTGAACTGGGGTGGCAGAGTGGTTAAAGAACGGTGATGGATTAAACCCAGATCTTTTGACTGGGTGTGAGTGTTTGATTGGTTACAGATGCTCCGTCCATCACCACCCCCTTTTGTACCGCTTTTGGCCGCCATATGTGTGGCAGGGTATGTCCAGACGTGAGTCCCTTGCTCACTTTGCCACTGGATTCAAGCAAGCCGGGCTGAAGACGGCAGTAATGCCAGAAACCGGTCCTCGGAAGCTTGTTTCCGGTCCAGTGAAGGCATGGCTTGGCAGTTCGGGCTGAACTGTTCCCATGGGGCAGAGGGTCAGTCTGATTTGCATATAGCCATGTCTGAACTGGGGTGGCAGAGTGGGCTAAAGAACGGTGATGGATTAAACCCAGATCTTTTGACTTGGTGTGAGTGTTTGATTGGTTCAGATGCTCCGTCCATCACCACCCCTTTTGTACCGCTTTTGGCCGCCATAAGTGTGGCAGGGTATGCTCAGACGTGAGTCCCTTGCTCACTTTGCCACTGGATTCAAGCAAGCCGGGCTGAAGACGGCTGTAATGCCAGAAACCGGTCCTCTGAAGCTTGTTTCCGGTCCAGGGAAGGCATGGCTTGGCAGTTCGGGCTGGACTGTTCCCATGAGGCACAGGGTCAGACTGATTTGTATATAGCCATGTCTGAACTGGGGTAGCAGAGTGGGCTAAAGAACGGTGATGGATTAAACCCAGATCTTTTGACTGGGTGTGAGTGTTTGATTGGTTCAGATGCTCCGTCCATCACCACCCCCTTTTGTACCGCTTTTGGCCGCCACAAGTGTGGCAGGGTATGCTCAGACGTGAGTCCCTTGCTCATTTTGCCACTGGATTCAAGCAAGCCCGGCTGAAGACGGCTGTAATGCCAGAAACCGGTCCCCGGAAGCTTGTTTCCGGTCCAGGGAAGGCATCGCTTGGCAGTTCGGGCTGGACTGTTCCCATGAGGCACAGGGTCAGACTGATTTGCATATAGCCATGTCTGAACTGGGGTGGCAGAGTGGGCTAAGGAACGGTGATGGATTAAACCCAGATCTTTTGACTGGGTGTAAGTGTTTGATTGGTTCAGATGCTCCGTCCATCACCACCCCCTTTTGTACCGCTTTTGGCCGCCATAAGTGTGGCAGGGTATGCTCAGACGAGAGTCCCTTGCTCACTTTGCCACTGGATTCAAGCAAGCCGGGCTGAAGACGGCTGTAATGCCAGAAACCGGTCCTCGGAAGCTTGTTTCCGGTCCAGGGAAGGCATGGCTTGGCAGTTCGGGCTGGACTATTCCCATGAGGTACAGGGTCAGACTGATTTGCATATAGCCATGTCTGAACTGGGGTAGCAGAGTGGGCTAAAGAACGGTGATGGATTAAACCCAGATCTTTTGACTGGGTGTGAGTGTTTGATTGGTTCAGATGCTCCGTCCATCACCACCCTCTTTTGTACCGCTTTTGGCTGCCATAAGTGTGGCAGGGTATGCTCAGACGTGAGTCCCTTGCTCACTTTGCCACTGGATTCAAGCAAGCCGGGCTGAAGACGGCTGTAATGCCAGAAACCGGTCCTCGGAAGCTTGTTTCCGGTCCAGGGAAGGCATGGCTTGGCAGTTCGGGCTGGGCTGTTCCCATGAGGCACAGGGTCAGACTGATTTGCATATAGCCATGTCTGAACTGGGGTGGCAGAGTGGGCTAAAGAACGGTGATGGATTAAACCCAGATCTTTAGACTGGGTGTGAGTGTTTGATTGGCTCAGATGCTCCGTCCATCACCACCCCCTTTTGTACCGCTTTTGACCGCCATAAGTGTGGCAGGGTATGCTCAGACGTGAGTCCCTTGCTCACTTTGCCACTGGATTCAAGCAAGCCGGGCTGAAGACGGCTGTATTGCCAGAAACCGGTGCTCGGAAGCTTGTTTCCGGTCCAGGGAAGGCATGGCTTGGCAGTTCGGGCTGGACTGTTCCCATGAGGCACAGGGTCAGACTGATTTGCATATAGCCATGTCTGAACTGGGGTGGCAGAGTGGTTAAAGAACCGTGATGGATTAAACCCAGATCTTTTGACTGGGTGTGAGTGTTTGATTGGTTACAGATGCTCCGTCCATCACCACCCCCTTTTGTACCGCTTTTGGCCGCCATATGTGTGGCAGGGTATGTCCAGACGTGAGTCCCTTGCTCACTTTGCCACTGGATTCAAGCAAGCCGGGCTGAAGACGGCAGTAATGCCAGAAACCGGTCCTCGGAAGCTTGTTTCCGGTCCAGTGAAGGCATGGCTTGGCAGTTCGGGCTGGACTGTTCCCATGAGGCAGAGGGTCAGACTAATTTGCATATAGCCATGTCTGAACTGGGGTGGCAGAGTGGGCTAAAGAACGGTGATGGATTAAACCCAGATCTTTTGACTGGGTGTGAGTGTTTGATTGGTTCAGATGCTCCGTCCATCACCACCCCTTTTGTACCGCTTTTGGCCGCCATAAGTGTGGCAGGGTATGCTCAGACGTGAGTCCCTTGCTCACTTTGCCACTGGATTCAAGCAAGCCGGGCTGAAGACGGCTGTAATGCCAGAAACCGGTCCTCTGAAGCTTGTTTCCGGTCCAGGGAAGGCATGGCTTGGCAGTTCGGGCTGGACTGTTCCCATGAGGTACAGGGTCAGACTGATTTGTATATAGCCATGTCTGAACTGGGGTAGCAGAGTGGGCTAAAGAACGGTGATGGATTAAACCCAGATCTTTTGACTGGGTGTGAGTGTTTGATTGGTTCAGATGCTCTGTCCATCACCACCCCCTTTTGTACCGCTTTTGGCCGCCACAAGTGTGGCAGGGTATGCTCAGACGTGAGTCCCTTGCTCATTTTGCCACTGGATTCAAGCAAGCCCGGCTGAAGACGGCTGTAATGCCAGAAACCGGTCCCCGGAAGCTTGTTTCCGGTCCAGGGAAGGCATCGCTTGGCAGTTCGGGCTGGACTGTTCCCATGAGGCACAGGGTCAGACTGATTTGCATATAGCCATGTCTGAACTGGGGTGGCAGAGTGGGCTAAAGAACGGTGATGGATTAAACCCAGATCTTTTGACTGGGTGTAAGTGTTTGATTGGTTCAGATGCTCCGTCCATCACCACCCCCTTTTGTACCACTTTTGGCCGCCATAAGTGTGGCAGGGTATGCTCAGACGTGAGTCCCTTGCTCACTTTGCCACTGGATTCAAGCAAGCCGGGCTGAAGACGGCTGTAATGCCAGAAACCGGTCCTCGGAAGCTTGTTTCCGGTCCAGGGAAGGCATGGCTTGGCAGTTCGGGCTGGACTATTCCCATGAGGTACAGGGTCAGACTGATTTGCATATAGCCAGGTCTGAACTGGGGTGGCAGAGTGGGCTAAAGAACGGTGATGGATTAAACCCAGATCTTTTGACTGGGTGTGAGTGTTTGATTGGTTCAGATGCTCCGTCCATCACCAATTCTTTTGTACCGCTTTTGGCCACCATAAGTGTGGCAGGGTATGCTCAGACGTGAGTCCCTTGCTCACTTTGCCACTGGATTCAAGCAAGCCGGGCTGAAGACGGCTGTATTGCCAGAAACCGGTCCTCGGAAGCTTGTTTCCGGTCCAGGGTAGGCATGGCTTGGCAGTTCGGGCTAGACTGTTCCCATGAGGCACAGGGTCAGACTGATTTGCATATAGCCATGTCTGAACTGGGGTGGCAGAGTGGGCTAAAGAACGGTGATGGATTAAACCCAGATCTTTTGACTGGGTGTGAGTGTTTGATTGGTTCAGATGCTCCGTCCATCACCACCCCCTTTTGTACCGCTTTTGGCCGCCATAAGTGTGGCAGGGTATGCTCAGACGTGAGTCCCTTGCTCACTTTTCCACTGGATTCAAGCAAGCCGGGCTGAAGACGGCTGTAATGCCAGAAACCGGTCCTCGGAAGCTTGTTTCCGGTCCAGGGAAGGCATGGCTTGGCAGTTCGGGCTGGACTGTTCCCATGAGGCACAGGGTCAGACTGATTTGCATATAGCCATGTCTGAACTGGGGTGGCAGAGTGGGCTAAAGAACGGTGATGGATTAAACCCAGATCTTTTGACTGGGTGTGAGTGTTTGATTGGTTCAGATGCTCCGTCCATCACAACCCGTTTTTGTACCGCTGCAGGCATATTGTCACGTTAGCAGTAATATGAATGCTGCTAACGCGCCGATCGCTGCCGATGGCAAGGTATCGCCTGAATACCTATTGCCTCTTAGCGGGAGTTATCGCCCCCTTTCCCTGACACTATCGCCTCTTACAGACGTTTTGATAATACGTCGATAAGAAGCCGAAAATTATTGGGGGAAGGAGACGAATAACAAAACTCCGGATACTTGATAATTATCGCCCTTACTTGCTAATATGCCCCATGTGATTGTCTATGCATGACATTTTTGTGTTTGCAGCACTTATGTGTAACATTTCAGTGCCAATGCCATACGTGTGATTCTTCACCAAGAGCATTGTAACTTATATCATACTGGGGCCCTCACAGTACAATGCCGCATTTTCACAACAGTGCAAGCAATTAGAAACCTGTATGATAGCTGGTAATCATTGATAGTGCTCATAGATATAGCTCAGTAGGGTTCCTTTCAAGTAGGAATTAACATTCATGAACATTCATTATTGCCCTGTGAGATCACAGAGGCAAAAGAAAAAGTGTCTCCCTCAGAGGTCCAAAAAATAGTCTCCAAATCTAATCCAGCACAATATTCTCTAGGCCATAATGTACATTCCACTGATTTGCAGACCTGCATGAGACACAAAAGAGAATGAACAAAAGTGAAAATTGAAAAGCAGTGTGGTAAAGAAATATCAAAACAAAATAGTAATCTATGAAAATAAAAAATCAGTTAAAAAAAACCCTCTAAAGGATTGATTACAGACTACAGAGGAATACCTAGCGGCGATATGGGCAAAGGAAAAACACAGACAATGGGCATGCAGAATAGGGAGAAGAATAACCCCCAAATTCTATGTTCTGGGACTCCCCTGTTGAGGTTTCATCACCATTAATGAACTGATAGTTCCTTATCCATGTTCAACCCATTCTGGGTTTTCGTGTTAAGTTCAATTGTGTATTGGGATTCTAGCTAAGTGCCTTTACTCTGTGACCCCCTCTTTTGTTGGCCAGTATTCTGTCAATGATGAAGAATTTGAGCTTGGAGATGTCTCTATTGTGGTGTGTTTTGAAGTGTCTAGCTGCAGGGTATTGTTGATCTATGTGTACCACAGATAGATCTAAGCAATTATATCCATGTAGTGAGATAGATTGTCGAAATTATCCAAACAGACTTTAAAGAGCTGGATTGCTTCTAAAGGGCCGATGCACAGAGTTCTCGGGTTCCCCATGTTTATGTGTGAGTAGCATGTCCAGTGTAAGTTTTTCCTTTGACTATGCTTAAACCTTCATAACTTTTTCCTACAAAAGCTATCCATGCATAATGTGCATCCTTTTTCCAACATCCTGGAGATTCTAATGGTATCCAGGGTTTGTATATTTCCCTGGAGGGAACCAAGAAAATAGCCAAAATATAGCCAAATTTTATTTTTTATGGGAAAAATAGAAACAAAGTGCTGTGCATGAAAACGTATATTTTTTGTTTCTGAAAATGGCATTGACAAAAGGCTTGCTGTTCTAGGACCACAGTCTTCCCATATTTCAAGAGCAAGACAAGTTATTGAATAAAATAATGTTTAATCACCGTTTTTTTGCATTTTTCTAAGAGGTAGTCCATTTTTACGAATTTTTGTGGTGTCAACCTATTTGCAGTTTGTGGACGAAACAGATGTGAAACCCTAGGGTGATCCTGGAAAGGTATACATCTCTGAAGAGTAGGCACAATTCTAATTGTTTCATGGGGTCATTTGTGTAGACCCCTGTGAGGGGGTAGGAGCGGGGCCCACAGGGGAAGGTGGATCCGCAATGCTATGATCGGGTTCAAAAGAGGCAGAGTCAGGAAATAGTGCACGAAGAGACGGCTTTATTTTAAGATATGCTTTTCGTCTCTTAGTGGTAGCTCTCAGTCTTGCGAAGTCAGAGGTCTCCGTTCTGACTCCCCTTGGAAATCCGGGACTAGCCAGAATGATGCAGGGCTGCTCAGGTAGGAAGTCGAGTAGGCGTCGGTCTTGTGAGTGCCTCGTAACTCCGGAGAAGTCCCCAAAAAGCAAGGAAAAGAAAGAACACAGTCACTGGGGTGTCCACACAGGAATGCAGGGGCCCGGGGAGTGAGGGAAACCAAGTGCACAACAACAACCGCGCCGTCCGTGGTGCTCGTGAGGGGAAGGGGTCTCGACTGTACAAATTTACACTGGGTCTCGAGGGTGCCGCGGCTCACTCCTTCCCACCCAGCCCGCAACTGCGCCCCGTACCTTGTCCAGCCACGCTCCTCCCGTGGGACCGTGGCAGGGCGAAGCGCCAAACCGGTGGCCTCCTGGCTTGTCGACCGCTGGGCTCTCTCCGTAGTCTTCTCCTGGGATCTCCGACTGTACCGCTCTCCGCATCCACGCCAACACACCGTCCGCCTCCAGGGAATCGCCGTCCGTCTCCTCCGGCGCTCTTCCGGCTTTTGGAGCTTCCGCGTTCGCGGTGGGCGTGGCCTCGCCGTCCTGCCTCCTCGGGTTAAAGGGGCCGTGTTCGTATTCCTCGTTGTAGTCCCACACACCGTAGTCCTCCTGTGAACGCCAGTCCCCTAGTGCAGAGGCAGCAGTCTGTACGGGGACGACAGAAAGGGGGGTCAGAGGCATTGCGGACCACCAGTCCGAGGGCATGTCAGTGTTTTGATCCTCGTGGCCCACCGCCCCGTCACACACCTCCCCCCCTGGACTCTCCCGATCGGGGAGAGGGAGGACCCTGGACAGAAAATCAGCATTCCCGTTATCGGACCCTTTTTTGTGTTGCACAATGAAAGAGTAGGGCTGCAGGGAAAGAAACCATCGGAGCACTCTAGGGTTGAGCGACCTATTGCGGTACATCCACCGCAGGGGGGCATGGTCTGTCTGCAAAATAAAGGGCCTACCCTCCAAATAGTACCGCAATTTTTCAATCGCCCATTTGATGGCGAGACACTCGCGTTCAACTGTGGAATACTTCTGTTCCCTAGGGAATAGTTTCCGGCTTGAGAACAGTACCGGGTGCTCGATGCCCTCATCGTCCAACTGCGATAGAACGGCCCCCAGGCCGGTCTCTGATGCATCAGTGGCTAGGAGAAAGTCCCTCTTGAAATCCGGGGATACCAATACGGGGGCTGAAGTGATCGCATTTTTCAGGTGGACGAAGGCCTCCTGGGCTTCCCGGGGCGGATGTTGTATCGCCTTGGTTTTTACATCCTTGCGCAGGAGGTCCGTTAGGGGGGTGGCTACTTCGGCAAACCTGGGAATGAACCTCCGGTAATACCCGATCAATCCGAGGAAAGCACGAAGTTCCCTTTTTGTTGCCGGGAAACATGTGTCTCTGATGGCCTTGACCTTTTCGTCCTGGGGGGCTATGGTGCCCTCACCTAGCACGTAGCCCAGGTATTTCACCCTTGTAAACGCCGCCCTTGACTTTTTGGCGTTGACGTGGAGGCCCGCCTCTTGCAGGGCCCGGAGGATGGCTTGGAGGTGTTGGAGATGCTCTTTCCATGTTTTGCTGTGGACGACGATGTCGTCTAGGTAGGCCGAGCAGAACGACGGGAAGGGTTTTAGGATGTGGTTCATTAGCCGTTGGAACGTGGCTGGTGCGCCGTGAAGCCCAAAGGGGAGCACAGTGAACTCGTAGAGCCCCTCGTCGGTGATGAAGGCAGTCTTTTTCCGGTCCTCCTCCCGAAGGGGTACCTGCCAATACCCCTTGGTCAGGTCTATGGTTGTTATGTACACCGCCTCCCCTAGGTTCTCAATCATCTCATCGACGCGGGGAATGGGGTATGCGTCGAAGGAGGATATCTGGTTCAGCGCTCGGAAGTCCATACAAAAGCGTTTTGTACCGTCAGGTTTGGGTACCATCACTATCGGAGAAGCCCAGTTGCTGGACGATGGACGGATCACCCCTAGCTCTAACATATCCCGTACCTCTTGTCGCACTGCGTCTCTCCGGGCGGCAGGGATCCTGTAGGGTCGCTGTCTGACTATTTTCCCTGGGATGGTCTCGATCTGGTGCTCCACCGGGTGTGTTTTACCAGGTAAGTCCGAAAACACAGTAATGAAGGGCGACAGGGCTTCTCTTAGGTCTTGTTGTTGTCTGTCAGACAGATCCGGGTTTATCACGAGGTGTCTTAGTGTGTTGTCTTCCTTTCTTCTATTTGGGACCGCCAAGTGGGCACTCCTGGGTGTGGGACCGATCCACTTTTTGAGCATGTTTATGTGGTAGGTCTGGGTTTTTGATGGTGAGAGGCGTAGCCTGTAAGTGGTCTGTCCTATCGTTTCGGTCACTTCGTATGGTCCGACCCACTCGGTTTTTTTCGTGATCGAGGGTAATAACACCAAGGCCCAATCGCCTACCGCCATCCGTCTTAGTCGTGTCCCTCTGTCATAGGACTTCTTTTGTTTCTTCTGTTGTTGTTCGAGGTTTGTATAAGCCAGGCTTCGTAGTTTCCCCAACTTGGACCTCAGTTGTGCAGTGTATTCCAGGGGGGTGTTTCTCTCCTGATCTCCCTGCTCTTCCCAGGCATCCTTGGTGATTTCGAGTAGGGTTCTGGGTATCCTCCCATACAGGAGCTCAAAGGCCGAAAGACCGAGACTGCTCTGTTTTTGTGCCCGGAGCACATACAGGGCTAACGGGAGCAACCGGTCCCAGGCCGGTCCTTCTGAGTATAGCATCTTTTTCAGGGTGGCCTTGAGGGTTTGGTTATACCTCTCGACAAGACCGTCTGTTTGTGGGTGGTACACTGACGTTTTCAGATGTTGTATGTCCAGGGATTTACAGATCTCTCTCATGAGACGTGAGGTAAATGGTGTACCCTGGTCTGTTACCACCTCTTTTGGGAAGCCCACCCTGGAAAACAGCTCCACGAACTTTTCAGCCACATTGGCGGTTGTGGGGGTTTTCAAGGGAAATGCCTCTATGTATCTGGTGGCGTAGTCCACTATCACTAGCGTGTAGAGATGTCCTCTGGGGGTCTTCGGGAGGGGCCCTATGAGGTCCATCCCTACTCGCTCAAAGGGCACCCCTATGATGGGCATCGGCTGCAGGGGAGCTGCCGGGGGTCTGTGGGTGTTCCTCCTCTGGCAGATTTCGCACTTCCTGCAGTACTCCTGCACGTCTCGGTAGATCCCCGGCCAGTAGAAATGTCGTAAGATGCTCTCTGTGGTCTTCTCCTTCCCCGCATGGCCGGCCGTGAGATGAGCATGGGCGAAGAACAGCACTTGTTCGCGGAAAGACGTCGGCACCAAGAGCTGTAATTCTTTCCCGGCAGCAGCTTCTCTGTACAGCAGGTCTCTTCTTATGATGAACCTGGGATACGTCTCGTTGGCCTCTTCGGGTGTGGCCTGCGCGGCCTCCCACGCGTTAAACAGGGCACGGTCCTCTGACTGGGCGAACCGGAAGCTGCGGTCCAAGACCCATGGTTCGGCGGTAACCAAAGCCGCATGGGGTTTGGGCTCTTTCAGTGGTTGGTCGTACACGGTTCTCCGAAACAGATCCAGGAAGCCCGGGTTGTCCACACCAAGGATCATGTCCTCAAGGAGGGTCTGCAACACTCCTACCCTCACTGTACTTACTGGGTGATTACTGGGGACAACCGACACCCTGGCGACTGGATAAGGTTTTATGTCACCATGCACGCAACGGATGTGTACTATCTCATCCGGGACATATTGGTCGGGCAGGACAAACCGTTCTTGCACCACTGACTGCCTACACCCTGAGTCCAGGAGGGCCTTGAGGCTAATCCCATTCACCTGTATACTCACATGGAATGATGAGCCCAGCTCCGTGGAGAAGAGGACTGCCTTGGGGAGATACCCCACCTCCATGGGCTCTTCTGGTGGTCTTCTCCTGGGGCAAAGGCGGGCTATGTGCCCCCACTCTCCGCACTCGAAGCATTGAGGGCCTCTGGGTATGGGCGCTTCTATCCGAGGAGGGCGGGGCCGGAAGGGCTCCGGGACGGGTCTGGTCTTCTTCTCCCCTCTTCCCAAGGACGGCTGTTTTGTGGTTTTCTCCGGCTCCCATCCTATGCCCCTGGGCTGTGCACGAGCATAGTTGGCGGCCATCTCTATTGCCTGTTCCACCGTGAGACCCGAGTGCTGTCTCAGCCACCTCTGGGAGCCATAGGGGAGCACCTCCATGAATTGCTCCAGGTATATTTGTGCCAGTATTTCTTCTTTTGTACTGGTGCCGGATTTCAGCCATTTATCGGCCATCGTCTTCAGGCGGAAGAAAAGGGTTTTTGGATTCTCTCCCGGGATCCCTTTCTCTTTGCGGAACCGTACGCGATAGGCTTCCGAGTCCAATCCCAGGTGGTCCAGGATCACGTTCTTAATCAGAGCATAGGGAGCGTTCCCAGCCGGGTTCGCCACCTGGTAGGCGGACTGGGCCTCCCCAGTCAGCAGGGGGGCCAGGAAGAACGGCCACTTCTCTTCGGGCCAACCCAGAGCCCTGGCCGCCCTCTCAAAATTCATCATGAAGGCATCAGGGTCTTCACCGTGCACATACTTCTGCAACGCGATACCGGTTGGACTGGGTACATGGGCTCTGCTCTCTACAGGAACCAGCCCTGTGGGGTGTGTCATTGTCTTCTGCATGTTGTCCATCTGGGCGGCTATAGTATTCTTGAAGAGGTCCCTGTCGGCTTGGGCCGACGTCATCTGCCGCTCGACGGCCCATTCAAGCTTCTCCTGCCCCTTGATGAGATGCTGCAGCAGGGCGTCCATCTCAGAATCACAGATGGACTGCGATCCCACTTCTGACACCAGTTGTGAGGGGGTAGGAGTGGGGCCCACAGGGGAAGGTGGATCCGCAATGCTATGATCGGGTTCAAAAGAGGCAGAGTCAGGAAATAGTGCACGAAGAGACGGCTTTATTTTAAGATATGCTTTTCGTCTCTTAGTGGTAGCTCTCAGTCTTGCGAAGTCAGAGGTCTCCGTTCTGACTCCCCTTGGAAATTCGGGACTAGCCAGAATGATGCAGGGCTGCTCAGGTAGGAAGTCGAGTAGGCGTCGGTCTTGTGAGTGCCTCGTAACTCCGGAGAAGTCCCCAAAAAGCAAGGAAAAGAAAGAACACAGTCACTGGGGTGTCCACACAGGAATGCAGGGGCCCGGGAAGTGAGGGAAACCAAGTGCACAACAACAACCCCGCAGTCCGTGGTGCTCGTGAGGGGAAGGGGTCTCGACTGTACAAATTTACACTGGGTCTCGAGGGCGCCGCGGCTCACTCCTTCCCACCCAGCCCGCAACTGCGCCCCGTACCTTGTCCAGCCACGCTCCTCCCGTGGGACCGTGGCAGGGCGAAGCGCCAAACCGGTGGCCTCCTGGCTTGTCGACCGCTGGGCTCTCTCCGTAGTCTTCTCCTGGGATCTCCGACTGTACCGCTCTCCGCCTCCACGCCAACACACCGTCCGCCTCCAGGGAATCGCCGTCCGTCTCCTCCGGCGCTCTTCCGGCTTTTGGAGCTTCCGCGTTCGCGGTGGGCGTGGCCTCGCCGTCCTGCCTCCTCGGGTTAAAGGGGCCGTGTTCGTATTCCTCGTTGTAGTCCCACACACCGTAGTCCTCCTGTGAACGCCAGTCCCCTAGTGCAGAGGCAGCAGTCTGTACGGGGACGACAGAAAGGGGGGGTCAGAGGCATTGCGGACCACCAGTCCGAGGGCATGTCAGTGTTTTGATCCTCGTGGCCCACCGCCCCGTCACAACCCCTCAAGGTTTTGCTAATTTAACTAACTGTAGAAATAAAAATATATAATGAAAATGAGTAAGAAAAAACAGGCACTTTTGACAACATTTTCATCTGTAATTTTTTGCCACAATGGGCAATTTACAAACCAAATATACAATGACATCCGACAAACCCTTCTGGTTGTGGGGATATAAAAGGTTTGAAGGTTCTCAAAAACACACTATACCCAGAGCCAACAACTGATTAGCACCGTACAATGATTTTTGATTGTGTAACAACTGAACAGCAATTCGTATGGTAAAATATAAGGAATGAACAATGAGTATGAAGGAAGCCTCTTTATTTCTGAAATGTACACAAGATACTGAATTTAGGAGCAGTGGTTGTTTGTACATTTCTGTATTTGTGGTTACCCATACTATCATGTGAATCAGAGGGCATTTTGCAAAATGTATTCTTTATGGAACACTGGCTTACATTTTGAAGCCATAAATGTAGAGAAAGCCAATTGGCAGTTACAAATGTTCTACTTTTCTGTTTTTTCACGTTTCCTGATAAAAATGGTACCCCACGTGTGTATCTGGGCCTGTGACACAAAAATGCACCTTCTGGTTGAGTTTGCGCTATATAAATCTGCAACAACAACAAAAAAAGGCAACATATTTCACCCAGCAAAAAAATTTTTTGGGGGCTCTAGCTCTGCTGCCACCCAGGGAAACCTACTGATGTAGCAGGGTTTTCCGAAAATGAAAACTGTTCGAATTGAGTACCCCCATAATACGTACTAACAATAAGTAGATATAGTAAAATTAACGTGCACCCAACATAAACATGCGGAAACTACATTGTGCATGCCTGAACTAACACGTAAATTAATAATAATGTAATAACCTTGTGGTTTAAAAGAAATTGCATGAATAGGCCGCATGTGCTCCAATATTTTGCCTATTGCATCATGCTATAAAGTAATGATTAATGACGCTTTTCGCACTAAGTTTATGCTAGGTAACATACACATTCACCCAGTATCCCTGATGCACTGGGGTCAATTTGTTCATTTCATCAATTATTTCTTTTATAGAACCCTTAGGGACATTCATTAAATAACTAATCTTGATATCAACTCTTCTACTTGGTCGGTGAACCAATTAGTTGAATAGTTGATGGCAATGATAAATACTGACTAACCAACCATTTAGTCATAATTAATTACAGACTCACGGTAAGGCTAATTATTACATTTTATCTCAATTTAAAGGTAAATACTCATCTGCATTAGGTCACAAGTACAAACATTGAATCTCATGACAGGAGAAATTATGCATTTTATACAGACTCATTATGCAATGACATTTTGAATGAAGGAGCGGATAGAGTAAGAGACAAAAGATTCAGCAAGTAATTATGCCAGGTATTAATATACCTAACGGAGGGATAGATGAAGAGACAATAGGTTCATCTAAAATAATGCATATCAATATATTGTTGAAGGAGTGGATAGGTGGAGAGACAAAAGATTCAGGGACAAATACATTAATGCTGTGATTCTGAGAAGGATATAGGCTAAATACAAACCTGTTGGTCTGTAGGAAAAACCACCCCCTGGACCCAGAAGATGATGGCGGTTCCCCAAAATATAATCAGGAAACGCAAGATCCAAGGACAGGACCAGGACAGGAGAAGACCAGCTAGGCCTGTCTGCAAACCGACGGACAGCGACGCATCTCCCCTCTTCTCTCCTGTCAGCCTAAGCTACCCAGACACACCCCTAAAGGCACCCTAGTTATAGTCTATATTAACATGTCCATCCCTCAAATGTTGCATTTTACCCTCTAACTCACCCAGGGATTGGTGGGCTGAGGAGGTGGCGTTGTCGGGCCACCATGACTACACCTTTTATGCAACAAATGTATTGTGTACAACAGTTCCCATGGTGTGAATCTCAGCTTATTCACATGTTCCCCACATGATTTACAAATTTACATTATTTTTATTTTGGATTAAAGTTATTCGCAGAAAACATCTCCTGTCCCACGCTCGGGTACAGTACTTGGCAGGCGACTGACACACTGGCATTCACTCCTTCATGTCATCCGAGCTGCACAGCACATCTTTTTCTCCTTGTGGCAGACTGAGCTCGCTCCTAACAGTTCCCCCTTCCCACCATAGCCAAGTTAAATAAACGGCGTCTTCCTCCAGCACACTAAGTAAATAGATATGAACATTTATTAATTATGTGATAACAAAACCATCACTGTTTACCTCCAACCATTCACTACTTCCCATTAATAGGCCATTGTAGTGATGTTGTTGAGTATCGATCCCTGATCAATTATTGGTATTGGCGCTGGATCACTACCATACCCAGACATATCTGAAAACGAGTTACCTGTGGGAATCCAGGGGCATATTACCAACAACTAGCGATAATTATCGCTATGTTGGCTTAGCGGCAATATTTTTATCGCCGAGCTGCGCGAATTTTATCGCTTAGGAACCTTGCTATTATCAAGGTTTATCTCCTAAGAGATAAAAATCGGCCGAAATGCATGAATATCGCTGAAAAGTCAGCGATATTCATGCATTACCGAGCTAATGCTCTTAGCCATGTTATCCACCTACCATTGGATAACATGGCTAAGAACTGCTCAGGGGCAGGTGTTAGCTTTTGGAGATATTCGCGCTTAGCGCGAATATCTCCAAAAGTTGGTAATAGGAGATAGCGATGTTAGCGACTGTTTCCAGTCGCTAACATCTTGGCACGCCCACTTTGCATGTCATTAGTGATAAATTTCACTGACATGCAAAGCGGGGCTCAAGATGGTCGCTATCTCCTACTAGCTGTCGCTAACTGGTGTTAGCGACAGCTAGGTAATAGGGAGATAATTTTATCTCCGCTTTCTTGGCTTTTAAAGCCAAAGAAGCGGAGATAAACCCCCTTGATAATATGCCCCCGAGGGTGGGTTGACTTTTGCGGTTTTCACAAGGTTTTTTTTACCCAAAATCCCATACAAACCTCAAACTTTGGTAAAAAACAGACATGTTTCTCATATTTTTGTGAGGAAAAGTTCCAGAATATGAAGGGATCCACAAATTTCCTACCACCAGGTGTTTCCACACGTCCCTCGATAAAAACAGTACCCCCACATGTATGGGTGGGCCTAGTGCCTACAACAGCAAAGGCCCCAAAACGCAATGTGAAGACATCAACATTCCCTGTCAAGGAAATTACCTGATTTGCTAATGGGGGTAGCTGAGGTATTTGGGCTTGGGCTCGACAGTCACCCAGGAAAACCTACTAAACCAAGACACTTCTGAAAACTAGACACTCAGGGAGTCCAAGGTGGTATGTGTTGCATGGATCCCATGATGTTTTTTCACACATTTCCCTTGCATTTCAGTGAATTTAAATTCTAGAATATTAAGGTAACAACCCAGCTTTCCCCCACTTGACCCGATACAAATCCTACTACCCCACTTGTGTGGCTGGTCCTAGTGCTCGTGACAGAAACATGGACCACATGAGTCCTTTGAGAGGGCCCCCATTGTCCCTGGTTTGATCTTAACTCACAATTCTTCTTTCCCAAAGATACTTTTAATCAAGACATTTTACAGATTTAATCACTATTACGCTGGCTTCTTTCTGTATTCTTTCCACAAGGCACTTTGAACTTTTTACTAAGGTCCTCCTCTGACTTTCATGCCCTTACTTTCCCACATTTCTTCTAATGGCTACTTCTTCTGCCCATGACATACTTCTTTATTACTCCACTCTCTACTGCTCAATTATTTAGAACTTCTCACAATTTCTCCATGCCACCATATCACATCGTATTGATAACACCTTTCGTCCCCAACAGTAATTACTGGCTGATCTTTGCTAACCAATTGGATGCAATATACAATCACAGTGCGGCCTATCGTTTACCTTTTTCTGGTATTTTTCACTCATTGGTATTCTGTATTGTTCTTCTTGTCCCTGCTGTGTTTGCCTCCCTCGTGTAATATATTGTTTTCATTATCATGTTTGGTTGGCTTATTTTTGTCATGTAATTTATAATTTCTTTTGTAATTTATTCACTCTCATGTCTTATTTAAAGCCCTCTAATGCCTTTGGTCTATCTCTACACCATAAAAACGACTTCAGCGTGCTGAATACGAAGTGACAGGTTCCAAGCGAAGTAACATGTTGTCCAGTGCAGCATACTGTGTAAATTAATACTCCCTTGGTATACTACACATTGTGCCCCAGGTGTGCAAAAGGTATATGTTGTAGTGTTTGCGTTCTAGTTCTTGCGCGCTACGTCACGACGTAGCGCGCGTGGTGACCATCTTGGGCGCTACTGTGCCTGCGCGAGTGGCGCAATTTTCAGAGATCGGAGCTTCCACACGCCCGGCGCTCTCCTACATGTGTATTGTACCAATAAACCCCTAATATCCTCAGTACTGCCTCCAGAGTCCTCTTTTGGGCACATACCACTTCATTACAGTGGCGACGAGGGTGGGATGTATTTTTGAGGTGAATACTCACAAGAAAAAAAAGAGGGACAAAGACTGGACCAGCAGGAAGATCGAGGACAAGCTAGCAAGCACCACGGAGAACAGCAGCAGATCAAGAAGGTACAGGAAGGGCAGACACAAGGCAGGAGAGCGTGGCAGAGGCGGGGAAAAAGTGTAGAAGATCAGCGCAGGGGCGCAGAGGCACCAACACCAGAGTGCATGCACACCAGAAGAAAGGAGTGACACACGGCAGGCCCATAGTGGCAGAGAGCAGAAGCGGGAACTAGCGCAAGGTGGAGTACCCACGGAACCGCGCGACCACACCCACAGAGGCCCTGGCGGAATTGGCGAGGAGCAGAGAAGGGGGCGCAGAAGGAACCCAAGAGAACCAAGGACGCGGCGAAGGGGCACTGCACCGGGCAGTCCGAGAAGCCAAGGGGAGGAACCAGAAAGACGCACGGAAATGAGCGCGCAAGCGTCGTCACTCACGACGCCGATCCTGTTCTTACCCAGGCCGGGAGAGCCTCAGATGAAGTGGGAAGACTGGAGAGAGTGCTTCATGAATTATTTGGAAGCATTAGAAGATGAGAACGGTGAAGCATTCCCCAGCAGTAGGAAGAAAAGGCTACTCTTGCACAATCTAGGCCCCGAAGGTATAAGGGTATTTCAAAACCTGGTGCCCACGCCCCGGCCAAATGCAGATGATGATGTATTCAGGCATGCGATAGAAGATCTGTATAATCACTATCGTCCAGCGGTATGTCCATTGATCGATATAACTTCCAGCAGAGGAAACAAGAAGTGGGTGAAACCATAGATGACTACGTCGCAGCGCTGAGGAAACTGGCAATAACATGCAAATTCGGAGTTCTGCATGACGAATTCATAAAAGATCAGATAGTGATGCACACCACCAACAAGAACGTACAAGATAAACTGTGGGTGAATGGCGACGCCACGCTTATTTTTATTTATTTATTTATTGAAGTTTTGTATAGCGCTAGCTGGACCCGGGGGTATCAGAGCGCTTCACAGCAAATACAGATACGCAGCAGAGGAAAAAAAACCAACAAGCAGGAAATAGCGTCTGTGCGACAGTAACTTGAGCGGAATAAGGGACGGAGATCTGGAGTGAATCACCCGGCTCTGGGTTCAGATAGAAAGCGGACTTCCACCGTCAGGCATGGGGTTCTCCTTAGGCACCAGAGTGTTCAAGGAAGAGGGCTTTGAGTAGAGATTTGAATTGCGGGAAGGAGGCAGTCATTCTGATATGGGGGGGGGGGGATGGAGTTCCAGATCCTGGGGGCATTCCCCGCAAAGGATTTATTTGAGGTTTTTCGTTTCTGTGATTTCAGAGGGATGAGTAGAAGTGTGTTGGAGCTTCTGAGGTTCCTGGACTGACCCGCCCTTTTGAGTTTGGAAGCCAGGTATTCCGGTTTGCCTGTATGCAGGGCTTTATGAGTGAGGCAAGCTGTGCGGAAATTGGCTCGTTGGTCAATCGGGAGCCATTTCAGTTCTTTGAGTGCTGGGGAGATGTGGTCAAATTTCTTTGTTCCTTTGACCATTCTTGCTGCTGCGTTGAGGGTGGAGGTGAGAGGTCCCAGGTGCGCCTTGGCAGTTCCAGTCAGCACTGCGATGCCATAGTCTATTCTGGAAAGCACAAGTGCCTGAGTGGCCTGTTTCAGGTCTTTGGGGGGGAGGAAGGGTTTAATTTTGTATAGCAGTTTCAGGTTCAGGAACGCGCTTTTGGCGGTTTTAGAGATGTGTTTGTTCATGTCCAGTTTGGAGTCGAGGGTGATTCCTAGGGCTTTTGCGGAGTTTGTTGGTGTTAGAGAGACATTGAGAACATTTAAGGCTTTGAGCCATTCCACTATTTGTGGATTTTCATCTTTGTTCGAAATTAGGAGAACTTCCGTTTTTTCTTCATTCAGTTTGAGGTGGTTGGCTGTGAGCCACTGTTGGACCTCCATGAGTGTCGCATTAAGTCTGTGAAAATCTGCTATCGAGGTGGTTTTCGAATATAGTTGTGTGTCATCTGCGTAAAGGTGGAAGGGGATGTTGGAGTTTCTTAGAAGTGAGGTGAGGGGTTCCATGTAGATGTTGAAGAGTTGTGGAGAGAGTACTGACCCTTGAGGGACTCCTCTGCTGACGGGGAGGGGGTCAGATTCGAAGCTGTTGATGTTTATTTTTTGAGTGCGGTTGTTAAGAAAAGAGGAGAACCATTTTAAGACTGTCTTTTCGATGCCCGCTCTCTCGGAGGGCATTAAGTAGGAGGGTGTGATCCACAGTGTCGAACGCAGCCGAGAGGTCAAGGAGGATGAGAAGGCTGCATTGGTTGGAGTCCAGTGACATGTGCAGATCATCTAGGACATTTAGGATTGCGATTTCAGTACTGCAGCCCTTCCTGAACCCTGACTGGTGAGGGTCCAATAGATTCGAATTCTCAAGATGTTGGGTTAATTGTGAAAGCACGCATCTTTCAAGAATTTTGGCTAGGAACGGAAGGTTCGAGACCGGGCGGAAGTTGCTCAGGTCAATAAGATCAAGGCCAGGTTTTTTTTAGTAGTGGTGTGACTTGACCTAGTTTGAAGCAGTCGGCGATGAAGCCCTCGTTCAAGGAGCTGTTGATGATCTTGGCCCAGATAGGGGCTAGAGTGAGCTTCAAATCCTTTGTCAGTCTCGAAGGCAGTTGATCGAGGGAATGAGATGAGGGTTTAGCGGCGGCGATAAGATTGCTTATTAATTCTTCCTTAATCGGCTGGAAGGATGACCAGCGGATAGACGGGGTTACAGGGGGGTTGTGGTTGGGTGTAGGACTCGTGCTGAATGAGCGATCAATTTTGGCGATTTTTTCATTGAAAAAACTTGCAAAGTTTTCGCACAGGGTCTTGGATGCTACTAGGTTGGCTGCCTTAGGGATGGAAGTTTGGTTCCTGATGATGTCGAAGAGTTCTTTGGGGCGATTTTTGGCATTGTCTAGGGCGGAGCAGAAGAAGGATTACTTTTTGGTTTTGATGTGGTTATAATAGTTTTTGCGAGCTGTCTTGAGTTGGTCCCGATGGAGGGCGGTGGGGTTGGTCCTCCAGGTTCTTTCCAAGGATCTTAGATGTCTTCTTTCCTCATTAATGTCAGTCGAGAACCAAGACCTGGAGGGGATGCTTCTGGGTTTTTTTAGTTTCAGAGGTGCCAGCTGATCCAGGGCGAGCTGCAGGTTGGAATGATAGAGCGAGGTGAGATCCGAGGTTGAGAGGGACTCCGTCGTGTTCGGGAGGAGTGAGCTGAGACCTTCTTCTAGCTTGTCTCGGGGGATTCTGGAAGTGTTCCTGACCAACTTAGGGGGGGCTTGGGTTGGTGGGAGGGATAGGGCCGGCTGAATAATATGAAAGAGAATGATGTGGTGGTCTGACCAGTCCACCGGGATGATGTGATCAATCGAGATTGCATTTTTGTTCGCAATGATGGCATCCAGGGTCGCTCCTCCGTAGTGCGTTTCCCCTGAGCAGTGTTGGAACAGATCGTTGGCTTGCAGAAGGGTGTTGAGAGATTGAATCAGCGGGTTATTGGATTCGTTCCATCTGTAGTAGTCAAAGACTTTATTCGATTATATTTCATAACCATAAAAGTACGTCAGATCACATAATGAAAAATTACATCATCAAAAAAAGGAATTAACATTAAAAACAATATACACAATATATACATAGGCCAAAGGTTAAAATTGCAAAAAATCACATAATCATTGTCCAAGATAATTAAAAGTGGGGAGAAATAGCCACTCCGAACTAGTCCCAATCTACCCTTCATGTGATTACTTTGCGCTTATTGACATAGGGACGGGACATATAATGTTCTGGGGTAGAAGTCAGTTATGCTCCAGGTGGAAATGGGACCATCACCTCTTTGTGGTCGCCATAATTCAAGATATGGGATGACATATTTGCTCCTAAATTTTACCAGAATCAGATCTCCTGCAATGTCCTTTGGTAAAGATCCTAGCCAGCCCACCCTTCTGACAGATAGTATAGTACCATCGATGTTGGTTGGCAGAGGTCTATTTTTGCTTAGCCAAAACGTGACTTTATTTGTTAGATCCTGTTGGCTTTCAATTTTCCCTTTGGTCAATTCTGGTGCTCCTGCGAGGACGCACACAAAAGGAGCGGCCTCCGGTGGCAAATGTAGGAGATTGGTTTTGTGTGACATAATCTCATTGTTTGCCCGTAGCCCCTTGTGCAACCTAGATGCTTTATTTGGCCCTGATCTATAGTAAGAGCTCCGAGTAGTTGAGCCTCCTTTCGGGAGGTTTACAGCTGTTTTTTGTGGGTAGGCTAAGTGATTATGGGTAGTCTCACATTGTGTGACGGATTCAGTTGTTTCTAAGGCGAATGGGCGCTGTGGCTGGGAAGTTTCTGGCAGGTTTTTTATGAGTGGCGGGTTAGCCTTAATCGCATCCTCGACACCCGTGAGCCTATCCCCTAAGCTGATTACTTTTTCTATCAGGGATGAAATTAACGCTTCCAACATTCTTTCGATTGAGGCCAATAGAGAAGCCTCAATGGGTGCTGTAGGGGCAGTACTAACAGTGATGGGAGTGTTTGGCAGAGAAGAATTGGGTTTTAGTTTCTGTTGCTTTGCCTGACTCCCCATTTGTATTACCCCAACTCTCTTCCTTTTGGTGGAGGAAATCTGTGGTGGCCCTGTAGGTTTGAGATTTGGCTCTAATTGTACTGAAAGGGGAGTAGCCTGGGAGTTATTAATTAGTTGAGATTGGGATTGGCTACAGTGCTCAGGACTAATGGGTGCTAAGGTGAAAATAGGAGCGTTGATTTGCATGTTACCTGAATCTACAGGGGCATATGTAGACTTACATAATTTATTTAATTCATCAAATAGCGATAAGCTCGGTGCTGGATCAGGGGTCTGTATAGGCGAACATATACTAGGGGGACATTCAATAACGGGGGATTGTTCTATTCTCTCTAGTTCTTTTAAAATAGGGAGAGTTACCCTGTTAACGAAATAGTCCATTGTCCCCTTAATCATGTGTCTCTGGGACGGAGTATTTCTGGTCTCCTCCTCCCCACGTGTCATAGTACAAGGATTCTGGCAGTTACAATTAAGTCTGAATTGATCGGCTGTGTAACGATTCGGCTGACTTAAGGCTCTGAAGAAACCTGTGAGGAGCCTGGGGAGTAGCCGTAAATAACTGTACCTTATCTCTATCGTGTGATCCTACTCCGAGGTCCAGAGTGATGTAAGGTGGGGTGCCCCGTCCCGTCCTCCTCTGGCCTCTGAGGGCCACAGAGGGCCCGCCCTATGCCCGGGCTTAGCCCGGCGAGTCCCGCGCGTGAGGTTCTGAAAATCTGGATTTGTATAAAAGTTCTGGACTCGAGAAATAAAACTTCGTCGAAATATGACGAATTTGGTATCAAAAGACCGAGAATGACGAGTACATCATGTACATGAATTTTCGGTATGTTCGAGTGACGATTTCACCTCGAAATCGTCATTTACATTCTGAACCCTTGGCTCCCATTTACATGTTGCCCTCTACATAGGCCTTAATCCAGTTGAATTTGATTCCACAAGGACACATACTCCTTAATCGACTTCTCCCTGACCTCAGTACAAGTTAGAACCATTGCCCCAGGCCGAACTCGTTAGGTCAGTTCCCTCCCAGTGGCCGAGCAAGATAGCATCTAGGCTCAACCAGCCATAAAACCATTTCAGCGCGCACACCTGCCATATCTTGCTCACATCTTTTCTCCACTCCTTTTCTTCACTTGCTTTATGATGGGGAGGTGACCGTTTTTATTGGGGGTCCAGCGATATCTGATGAAATGTTGGGCCTTGCCGGATGATTTGTTATGGGCAGCACGACGTGAAATATGTACATGTCATCATGACTCTGCTTTTCTTTTTGTAACCAGTAACTATAAATGACATACCACGAATTCGAAGAATGTTTGCCCAAGGCCGAATATCATGTATAAAGAGAGAAGCCTGACTTCGTGAAAGTGTGCAGTCTCCTGAGAATATACCCGTATTATACTTCTAGGACCCTGTTACCTTGGTTGCAGCCAATAAACTAATCTTTGACTTCACCTGGAAGACTCTGAGTTTCTGTAGGTCTGAATCAGGAAGAACCCGAGGTCTCTGGGTGTTGATTCCCTGACACCGCTGGGTTACCGGTTCTGTGCCGGTTCTTCAAAACCCAGTACCTCAGTTGGCGCCCAGCGTTTGGGGCGATTCCAGTGGTACCAGCCAGCCTGAAGATCGTGAGCAGCTTCGTGTGGAAATTCCGGAGGAGGGCCCACCACCTCATCGACCCCTGCATGTCGACGTGGTCCGAAGGTCTTTGCTGCGAGGTTCCCCGCTTCCCAACGGCTACAAGGACTGCTGCCCTGGCTATCGCCCTGATGTTGGACCCTTGAAGTTTTTGGTAGAGCGAAACACTAAGACGAGTCTTCTGGTGACGCCATCGATATTTTCAGTTAAGTATAAGTGGAGCGTCTCCCAGTCCTTAGTTGGACTTACTTTGTGGTATCTTTGGGATACAAAAGGTTTTGTATTGGTACTTGCAAGCACCATAACCGAAGGACTTGTGTATTCACGAGAAATATCGTAATCGATAATCCTTTGAAGTTTTGGAACTAGACTAGAGAGCGAGGATGCCTAGTCTTAGACTTGGGAATTTATTTTGTCTTGGTAGTAATAATAGGGACTCCCGATTGGAGGACTCATGTCCGGTTCCTCCAGTTGGAACCCCGACTTACGAGCTATATGTAAAACATGGTGTAGGCCCCATCGTTTACAACGAAGTATGGATTAAATACACTAGAAAAGATGGTGTTCTAAAATGGCCCCAATATGGTAGCTTTGATTCTGAAATCTTAGACAACCTTGAAGTGAAACTCTTTAAAAAGAAAGCCCGGCCGGCGATGTTTGACTGTTTGACTGATGTTTACGCTTATGGCGTAAAGAAGCCAGACAAAAAGAAATTAAATTAGCTAAGAAAAATAAGAGAGAAGGGGGACTTTCGGTAATGCAAGCAGCCGTGCAGTTTAAAGATAATGAGGAAGAGCAGATAAATGAGCAGTTGTACAGGCAACGTAAAATGGCAATAGATAAGTGTTATCCAGTTTTGCCGTCTCTTCAGCAAGAGGCAGCAAAAGAGCGTGAAAAAGACCCATTAATGTCGCAATTATTAACTTCACCACCCCCCTATGCGCAGAATGCCACAGCACCCCCGCAACCTTTAGTTGCACAAGCTGCGCCTCCTGCTCTTTCACAGCACCCACCAGCTGTTCTTCAGCTGGCTCCTACTTCTTCGGTGCAGCCTCCTCCAGGCCCACCGACCACTTCTGTTTCACCTGTGTTTTCTACGATTTTGCCTACTGTACTTTTTACATCTCCCAATGCTCCCTCTACGATTCTGCCTAGTACCACCTCTATTTTCCCTGATACCTCTTCTGCCATCTCTACCCCCACCTTATCTCACCCCGTTTTTCCATCTGTTTGTCCTTCAGTTTCACCTTCCATTCGGCAGAAAATGGCCAGCACTGTTACTAATCTTCTTTTACCTCTTTTCGGGTCGCCTGCTACGACCCCTAACATAGGAAGAAGACAGTTGCGAAGTCAACTGCCTGATTATCAAGAGAGAGATTCCCTGAATAGTTTAGCTCGGAAATGGGTCATGGACACTGCAAAATATGATGTACAGTCTGTCATGGAAGTCTTCCATCAATGGGAAGCAGCGACACAGAGATATGTTTTCGAACAGATGTGTGTCTTTCTTGGCGAGGATTTGGAAGACAATGATCAAGAATGCATCCCACAAGAAATGTGTTGTGTACGGTTTAAGTTCGGAGAGGGTATGATTGTAGGTCCAGATGTGGAAAAGGCAGTTGAAATGTTATTATCATATCGGAGTAAGGGAAACAGTTCTGGGTCACCATCTGAATGTAATACATCCAGTAGGAAAAGGGCACGACAATACCCTATGAGAGAAGTTCCCCCACAGTGGAGAGAGGGTGACGCGACTGCTGTCCCACCTGTTTTGCCACACTTCCAGCGTGTATGGGTACATGTCCCATGGAAGCGAGCTGAAGTTTTAGCACTCAAACAAACATTACCAGATCCACGTAAAAATCCTGCAGGGTACTATAAAGAGTTGTCACAAACTGCTGGGTCATGTATAATGAATTTAGCCGATATCGATATGCTATTTGGGAATGTTGTTCCACAGCCTTTATGGGGTAAAATTCGTCATGTAGATCATGACCAGGAGTTAGGTGACACGTGGGCTAATATTACTGCTGCAGATGCCCGCCAAGTTGGTGGTGCCAAACCCGAACCTTTGATAGCAGAACTACCTGGTAGAATAGTAGATTACATGAAAACGACAATGCCTGCAATACGCGTAAATTGGGATAAGTTGTCTGCATGCAAGCAAAAGAAAGAAGAAACTGTTTCAGATTTCTTCACCAGATTTGAAGAAACATTCATTGACCACAGCGGTCAAGATATGACCACAGAAGGTGGTCAGAGATTGTTTGTCGATAAATTTGTGCACAATCTGCTTCCAGAATTGTGTAGAAAATTAAAAGATTCAGAAAGTTCGTGGGCAGTCTTATCTTCGGCCCAGATATTAGCTACTGCACAGTACTACGAGAATAGAGACAAAGATGAGAAAGATAAAGTAGAAAAGAAAACTAGAGAACTCAAAACGAAGGTTTTGCTACAGCAAGCCTATCCGCCACGTGGTGGTGGTAATCAACATAATAATGGCCAGAATCACTACCAGAATACTTTTCAGCAGCCTCAACAATATCAGAGAAACTTGCAAAGATTCGATTACACTCAACCCCGTGTAGGTCCTAACCAGTGTTTATATTGCAAACAGGAGGGTCATTACAAGTATAACTGTCCTGCCCTATCACAACGTGCAAATGGAATTTCTGGTGTAAGAGGTCGTGGCAGTCAGCAAGCGCCTAGAGGTAGAGGGCGTGGAAACGCCCCACAGGACACACGTCCCCTTCCACCACAAAACTCTATGAACAGGTTTGATCAGCAAAATAACGTATCTGACAGGACAGCTCAATACTACGTTGATGAGTATTACACAGAAAATGAGCAGTGGGAGAATGAGGATTGCTAGGACAGCCATAGACAAAGAGAGGGAGTTGTTTCAGTTCCAGTAGATCAGAGTGGACCTTACGTTGAGGTGATTACATCAGGTGTGTCAGAACCTTTTCTGTTGGATACTGGTGCTACAAAGAGTTCTATTATGCACTCCAAACTCCCTGGCGCACCTTTGTCTGGCGAAATGAACGTTTCTGTAGGTTTTTCTGGCGCCCCAGTTAGAAATCCGATTTCTGACCCTTTATCTCTTTCTGTTGGTCCTTGTGAATTCGAAGCACCCCTTATTTTGACAACAGGTTGTGGTGAAAATTTGCTAGGATTAGATTTGCTAAAAAGATTATATGCGACTTTGTACTGTTCTCCTTCAGGAGTACAACTTACTTTAGGTAAGAAAGTGGTTTCTCCCATTTATTTGTCGAGAGATGCACTTCCAGCAGAATTGTCGATTCTCCCAGATATTCTTTGGGCTACTGGTCCGAATGATGTAGGTCTTTTAGAAATTCCACCATATGTTGTAACATTGAAGTCAAATGTCAAAATGCCACGAATTCCCCAATACAGAATATCTAATGAGGGTGAAAAAGCTTTGCTAGCAATTGTTTACGAATTGATTGAAAAGGATGTGATTGAGGAAACACGAGGCAATGTTTGCAATAGTCCTGTTCTGCCTGTTTTAAAACGAACTGACCCTTCTCAGCCACCTGTGTACAGATTCGTGATTGATCTTCGAGAAGTAAATAAGATAGTCGTGCCACAATTCCCAGTTGTGCCCGACATTACCACATTATTGACTATGATTCCAGCTTCTGCTTCATGGTTTTCGGTGATTGACCTGAAGAATGCTTTCTTCAGCATCCCAATTGCTGAGGAGAGCAGGGATATTTTTTCCTTTAGTTTAGGAGGTCGAAGCTTCCGCTTTAAACGCGCTCCTCAAGGCTACTGTGAAAGCCCCTCAATATACAGTCAAGCTCTGAAAGCCCAGCTTGACACAATGGTTTTGCCTAAAGGTGCCACTCTCGTACAGTACGTGGACGATTTGCTCATCGCTGCGGATACTGAGAAAATTTGTAAAACAGCCACGTTGTCATTATTGCGTCATCTATGTGATCTGCATCACAAGGTGTCACTTTCCAAGCTTCAATATTGCCGACAAGAAGTGACCTACTTAGGTCATCTCTTATCGAAGGAGGGAAGGAAACTGACCCCAGAAAGAATTCAGGCAATAGCGAAATTGAGTGTGCCAAGAACACAGAGAGAAGTACGTGCTTTCTTGGGTATTACATCGTACTGTAGACAGTGGATTCCAAATTTTTCGTTATTGGCCAAACCCTTGGTGGCATTAACGTGTAAAAATACACAATATCCCATTCCTTGGTCTGAAGAGTGTCAGAAAAGTTTTCTCGAATTACACACAGCATTATGTTCGGCCCCTGTGTTAGGTACCCCCAACTACAGTAAGCCTTTCACATTGTATGTCCACGAGAAGGAGGGTTGTGCATTGTCTGTGCTGACTCAGTTATTCAGAGATAGACAGCGGCCATGCGCCTATTTTTCGTCAACTTTGGATCCGGTAGCACGAGCATTGCCAAGTTGTTTAAGGGCCACAGCAGCAGCAGCTGTTTCCATTCGACAGTCTGCTGGTCTAGTAATGAATAATACACTAATCGTGATGGTCCCGCATGCAGTAGACACATTGCTAAATAGGACCAGGACACAGCACTTAATGAGTGCTCGACTGTCCAGTTACGAATTGACGCTACTAGCGAGCCATGTACACATAAAAAGGTGCAGTACCTTGAACCTAGCCACATTGTTACCAATTGCAGAAGAATCAGATGCTTCAGAACAGCACGATTGTTTTCTTAGAACAGAGGAAGAGACGAAAGGGAGAGTTGATTTGTTCGACACTCCTCTTGCTGAATGTGATGGTACATTATGGGTAGATGGTTCATGCTTTAAGCTCCCAAATGGGAACGTGACTACAGCATATGCTGTCACAACTTTGCACACAGTCGTTGAAACTGCGCGAATACCACATGGTTCAGCTCAAGCCGCAGAACTCGTTGCACTTACGAGAGCATGTGTATTGTCTAGAGGAATGAGAGTGACTGTCTACACTGACAGTCAGTATGCGTTTGGAGTGGCTCACAGTTTTGGACGATTGTGGAGAGAACGTGGGTTCCTGACTTCGCATGGAACTAAGATTCAGCATGGTCAGTTGGTGAATGAGCTTCTTGAATCACTGACGTTGCCCCTGCAAATAGCGATCGTGAAATGTAGTGCTCACAAGAAGGTGACTGATGATGTTGGTCGTGGAAATGCATTTGCTGATGAATCCGCTAAGGAAACTGCAAAGAATGTGATGAGCCGAATGTATGTTGAGAGCCCTGAAAAATGGACTGGTGAGGTTGGAATATGTGAGGACACGATAGAAAGTGTGAAGTCCATCCAAGCTGAGGCCACGGAGAAAGAGTTAAGCACGTGGAGAGAAAGTACAAGGAGAATGGATGCAAATGGTTGTTGGATTGAATTGACAGAGCATCAGAGATGGTTGTTACCCGATGCATATGTGCCTGCAGTGGTTACAATGGCTCATGGAATGGCCCATATCAGCGCGAAAGGGATTTGCGAGTTGTTGGCCCCAGTGTGGAAGAATTCAGGGATTCCCAAGTGTGCAGAGAACGTTGTCAAGAATTGCATGGTATGTCTGAAACACAATCCTGGTAGGGGAACCCCAACTCCAGCTGGTCATTTTGCACCTCCTACGTATCCGTTCGAGGTTTTGCAGCTAGATTTCATACATATGGAGAGGTGCAACAACTTAAAATACGTGCTCGTGGTTGTTTGTGCCTTCTCAAGATGGGTAGAAGCCTATCGCCTAAAAGACAATACTGCCTTGTCCACAGCGAAAGCCCTTGTAAAAGAGTTCTTCCCCAGGTTTGGAATGCCTAGAATGGTCTGGTCTGACAACGGAAGTGAATTTGTGGGTCGTGTGATGAAAAGAGTGTGTGAAGGGCTAGGCATTAGACAGAAGTTCCACGCTGCAAATCACCCCCAATCAGCTGGATTAGTGGAATGTTACAATGGCACGCTTAAACTTAAATTGGCCAAAATCCAAGCGAGCACAGGTCTTAAATGGCCTGACGCTCTACCCTTAGCACTCCTATCCACCAGAATGACTGTGCATTCGCGAGTGAAACTCAGCCCCTATGAAATCATCTTTGGTCGGCCAGCCAACATATGGGGAGTGCCTAGGCCCACGAAGTTTAGCGAGCTGCAACACCCTATTTTGCTTGATTACTTGTATGAATTGACGGCTAAATTGCGTGTTTTATATCAACAGGTCCACAACACCTTGCCTCCGGTCTCTGAGACTCCGGGTCACTCCATTGACCCCGGTTCATGGGTTTTCGTCCGCAACTTTCAAAGAACAAGAAACGACCAGCCCCGATGGACCGGGCCTCACCTCGTCCTCCTGTCTACAAGGTCAGCTGTTAGGGTGGAGGGGAAGGCCAATTGGGTCCACGGGATCCATTGTAAAAAGATACCCTTCCCTCTGCCACATGACCAATGGGTCCAGAAAGGAGGCACTGACTCAGAGCGCACAACTGATGAACGTGTAAAAGAAACTAACCCTGACTGTGAAAGCGAGAACATTTTTCGAGAAACTGTGCCACCACCAGAACACTTGAACTCTGTGGAACCTGAACTCCTATTTCTGGACCAGACAGTACCCGGGAAAAGACGCTACAATTTCCGACCAAGAAAAACATACTAATTAAAAGTGATTCCTTTTTGTGATCCGAGAGAAAACCCTATGGACTAATAAAATGTTTATTTTCCCCAAATCCTATTTTTGAAAGTGCAGATCTCCCATCTAGGTAACTTGCTTATTTTTGTTTTTTCGAACCGCCATCCGGGTTCCGCTGCTAGGGTCGCGGTTGATTAAAGACTTTTGGGTGCAGCTGACGACGTTAGGTCGGTAGTTCTGGTTGGTCCAAGGGAGTTGCCCTAGACTGACGGAAGCATCCTTTAGCAGAGGCAACCTACCACCGCGGGCAGCACCTTAGAGAGGATGGAGTTTCCTGATGTGGAGAAGCCTGCCAAACAAATTAACTTTAAGCAGAGACTTTTTAACACGATGACGAAGAAAAGTTTTATAATAGTGTGTATTTTTATGCTATCCAGCGTAATGGTCTTTTTGATAAGCTATGTTTTATTCTCTTTTCATGTGACATTTGCGCCCACTAAATCACCCATACCTCCTCCTACTGTTTCCTCTCATTCTTTCCACCCTCTGCCTGAGCACGAATCAAATAGGAGATTAGAGTTCATTAATAACTCCTTCGTTCAGTTATTACACCAACACCAACTTGTAATGAACACAACTAACTGTTGGGTGTGTGGTCTCATGCCCCACACCACGGATAAAGGTATCCCCTATTTGGTCCTGCCATTTAGTCACAATGGTTCAGTCTGGGCATATAGGACAATGTTCATATATGCACGAGAAATCCAACCCCTACGTTCTGTAAAAGACAACCTCAAGACTAGCGCCCTAGTCAAAGGTATAGTTGACATGATCAAGGAAGTAACTTCTTACGAAGATACCCCGGATGATGAGATACTTGCATATGTAGGTTGGAACGTGACCGGATATGGCACTACATTAAGTGAGAAACAGCAAGCCAAGAGATCGTCCCCTATCTGGATCATACCCCATCAAGGTCACCTGTGTCTGCAAGGTATTGGCAAGAATCCCAGAGCTCAGCTAGGGAAGAGTGTCTGTACAGAAACGTATGTTTTTGGATCTCAGACTTCCCCTGCGTTTTTAGCCGCTAAGGGTACTTATTTCATCTGCCATGATAGAGCCTATACATGGTTGCCCCCTGATGTCTCGGGCTCATGTTTTGTTTCATTCCTGTTACCTCCCACCTACACAGCAGCGGCGGATTACCATCGGACAAGGTTAGTTAGAGGTGTTTTGAGTAAAGAAGACACTGCAGGTCAAGAATTTGGTGACTTTGCAATGGGTTTTCTGCCGTTCTGGGGAGCCATGGCTAACAGCAGGAACATAAGGCAATTGACAAGGGTAGTTGAATCCACCGTGACTGAAACTGCTGGTGCCCTTAGTAACCTGACTGCTGAGCTCCAGTCGGATCGACTTATGACCCTTCAGAACCGGGTCGCTTTGGATGTAATACTTGCAGACCGAGGTGGAGTATGCAAATTGATCCAGTCTAGTTGTTGCATTTTCATCCCAGATAATGCTCCAACCGTGTACAGGGCCATCTCCAAATTACATAAGATTTCTGAATCTATCCATGTGGATAAAGGAGATTGGTCGTTAATGGGATGGTTCTGGGAACTGATATCTGCCTGGGGATGGAAAATTCTGATGGTCATTGGGATGGTCTTAGCCATTCTTTTCCTGTTCTGTCTGTGCATACAGTGTGCTCCTGCAATATGTGGCCTCTGCGTCACATCATGTGTAAGGAAGCCTGTGTCAAGAAATGAACTAAGCACTAGAATGATGTTACAGCAACATCTCAATGACTTTAGGAATATAGATCTGGACTCAGACTAACATAAGGATAGATTAATTGCCTATGTAAGGGCAAAAGGAGGGTTTGAGGTTCTGAAAATCTGGATTCGTATAAAAGTTCTGGACTCGAGAAATAAAACTTAGTCGAAATATGACGAATTTGGTATCAAAAGACCGAGAATGACGAGTACATCATGTACATGAATTTTCGGTATGTTACATTCTGAACCCTTGGCTCCCATTTACATGTTGCCCTCTACATAGGCCTTAATCCAGTTGAATTTGATTCCACAAGGACACATACTCCTTAATCGACTTCTCCCTGACCTCAGTACAAGTTAGAACCATTGCCCCAGGCCGAACTCGTTAGGTCAGTTCCCTCCCAGTGGCCGAGCAAGATAGCATCTAGGCTCAACCAGCCATAAAACCATTTCAGCGCGCACACCTGCCATATCTCGCTCACATCTTTTCTCCACTCCTTTTCTTCACTTGCTTTATGATGGGGAGGTGACCGTTTTTATTGGGGGTCCAGCGATATCTGATGAAATGTTGGGCCTTGCCGGATGATTTGTTATGGGCAGCACGACGTGAAATATGTACATGTCATCATGACTCTGCTTTTCTTTTTGTAACCAGTAACTATAAATGACATACCACGAATTCAAAGAATGTTTGCCCAAGGCCGAATATCACGTATAAAGAGAGAAGCCTGACTTCGTGAAAGTGTGCAGTCTCCTGAGAATATACCCGTATTGTACTTCTAGGACCCTGTTACCTTGGTTGCAGCCAATAAACTAATCTTTGACTTCACCTGGAAGACTCTGAGTTTCTGTAGGTCTGAATCAGGAAGAACCCGAAGTCTCTGGGTGTTGATTCCCTGACACCGCTGGGTTACCGGTTCTGTGCCGGTTCTTAAAAACCCAGTACCTCGAGGAGGAGCTTGGCGGGCATCCGTGATGGCCGCGTGAGCACAGCGCTCTCCGGACCCCCGCCACTCCCGGCATGATATCCTGAACATATCCTGACTTTTCACGAGGATTTGTGTAGAGGACGCTGGGCTGATCTTCCTGGAACTATCGGTATTTGATTCTGACCCGGGGTGCCGGAGTTACGGTGATTCGAACTTTTGGGATCCGCCCTTGAGGTACGCCCGGGACTGGGTGAGGCTCTGTGGCCGTCTTGGAGTTGAACAACAGCGGCAGGGGGATTGGACTTGTGGGTCCCCCTCTTGAGTTTCGGTTTCGATTCTGCCTCAGACTGAGACATCTGGCAGGGGAGTCTGGCCTGGGCTGGGTCCGGGGCACGAGACGGCTGTCGGACCTTTGGCTGGCTTATTCTCCTATCTGATTGGCTCTATCCTGGTGGTACCCTTTTGGCGGCTCTTTGATCCCGAAGCCTTATTTTCCTGTGCCCATTCCATCGAGCCTGGTGGATCTCTTTGTGACGCAGTTTCCAACATGGCGGGCAGAGGGGACCGAGAGACACGGAAGACCAAGACACCCCTGCGCGGGGGCCCGGTCCAGTCTAACGTTATGGACCGTTATACCCACTCGAAGGGGTCCCCCGGAGCCGCCCTGCCCGGTCCAAGTGCTGCTGACCACATCGTGGACGCGTCAACGGAGCCGTCCTTGCAGGACATCATGGGCGCCATTTCTGGCATGAGGGAGACGATAGGCCAACAATATGAGGCCTTGGCCCACAAAATCGACACCGTGGCCATTGATGTGAACTTGATTCGAGCCGACCTATCGAAAACCAATGAGAAGGTGAAATCATTGGATCTCAAGTCATCCAGCCTCACGGCGGACGTCTCGGAGATACAGACGGAGATTGGTAATCTCCGTAGGGTGAACGACTTCATGACCCGGCGCTTGGAGGACTTTGAGAACAGGGCACGTCGCTGTAATGTGCGCGTGGTTGGCGTTCCGGAGAATCCAGAACCTCACTCTGTTGATCTCCTGGTTGAGGACCTGATCCAAAACTATCTCTCTCCGTCTGGACTGAGTAAATTTTTCGCAGTAGAGCGTGCCCATCGAGTTCCGGGGGGCCAGGGTAAGCCAGGTGCCCCGCCGAGGCCTATTGTAGCGAAACTCTTCCACTATAGGGATCGGGACGCTATCCTGCAAGCATCACGTGTGAAGGGCCCGGTGGCCTTTGAGAACACCACAGTGAACTTTTATCCGGACTTTTCTCAACAGGTCCAGAAACAGCGTATGGGCTTCCGTGGTGTCAAGAAGCGTCTTCGGGACATGGAGTTACGCTACGCTATGCTGTTTCCGACCAGGCTGCGAGTGGAGTACAATGACCGAACCTTTTTCTTTGATCGGCCAGATTCTGTGAACGACTGGCTGGACTCTCTGCCTGGCCGACCTCCTGCGACTGAATCCGACGCCCACCCGGGTGGTGCTGAGGGTGGTGTGGAGAGCTGAACAATTCGTCTACGCCTGGGCCCTCGTATAGAGTAAACTCTTCCGGGATTCTATGCCTAAGTGCCTCTACTGTTTGTGTGTTTTCCTCGTTATCTGTCTTGATCGGGGTGGCGGGTGGGCCAGAGCCTTTCCTCCTCCGGGGTCTTTTTGTAGAATGGGGGTTCTTGGGCGACAGGCACACTGCATGTTGGGGTGGCTTTTTAGCATTTTGCAGGGGTGCAGGGTGGGGGGTGTTTTCTTGATTGTTGGGGGGTGGGTGGTTGGGAAGTTCGATGTTTGTGTGTTATGTTCTCAAGGCGACTTTATCTTGCTACTGATGGTTATTATGTCATGCTCATGGAGGAGGGGTTTCGGCGTTGCTGTGTGGGATGGGGGGTAGCGGGTTGAGGTTTGTTTCGTGGAATGTTAATGGTCTGGGGGATCGTATTAAGCGGAGTGTGGTGTTGAAATGTTTACGACGTTTATCTCCAGATATTGTTTTTCTGCAGGAGACTCATTTGGTGGGCAATACTTGTCGTGCGATGAATAGGTGGGGCTATCGCCTTGCCGCACATTCGGGGTTTACCACGGGTTCCAGGGGGGTGGGTATCCTTGTTCGGGCTTCCCTCCCCCTAGCTATTGATGATGTGATCCTTGATGATCGGGGGCGGTATGCTGTCCTCGTGGGTCGTTATGAGGGTCGTACCCTCTCCTTATTTGCTGTTTATGTGCCCCCCGGCCTGCAGACTTCTACCTTTTCCGATTTGGGCCGTGTTTTGTTGGACCTCCCTAATAGTACTCTCTTCATTGCAGGTGACTTTAATTCTGTGTACTCCGGTCTACACGATCGCCACCCCCCTAGGGATACTCCTTCGGCCCAACAGTGGCTGGGTGGGTTTCTGGACACGTTTGGCTTGGTGGATTGCTGGAGGCTTATGCATCCTACTCAGCTTCAATACACTTTCCACTCTGGGGCCCATGGGAGTTTGTCTAGACTGGACTATTTCCTGATGCCTGCGGCCCAGTCGCCGGCGGTGCGTGAGATTAGACACCTCCCCCGGGGCATTTCCGATCATTCTCCGCTCTGGCTTTGTTTTGAGATGGGGGTGGAGGCGGCGGGCCGGGTTGCTCCTATCAACCCATGGTACCTTACCTCCCCCGAGACCCGCAACCTTTTGACTAAGTCTTTGGACGCTTATTTTTTAGACAACGAGGGATCCGTTTCCTCTGCGGTATCCCTGTGGGAGGCCTTTAAGACAGTGATTCGTGGACAGGCCCTTTCCCTTATTGTTGCATCCAAGAGGGCGAGGGATCGGAAGGTGGTGGACCTCGAGAGGGAGATTGCTGAAAGGGAGGCTGCCTTAGAGTCGGAAGTCACATCTGATAAACTCCACGCCCTGGGTCTGAAACAATTTGCTTATAAGTCTTTGGTCACGGATGCGGCCAAACAGATGTTCCGGGAGCAACAGGGTCGTCTGTATGATGTGGGGGACAAAGCGGGCAAATTATTGGCGTGGTTGGATAAGAAGGAGAGGGCGAATCGTGTGGTGCCCGTGATTCAATCATCGAATGGTGTGAGAGTGACGGACCCGATTGGAATAGTTGCATGTTTTGCTGAGTATTTTCGTGTGGTTTATACCCCTGTGTCTGGACGGGATGTTGCTGACTCTCGCCTTCTGTTGCGCGATATAGCTTTGCCCAGTGTCTCCGATTTAGACTGTAAATCGTTGGAGTCCCCTTTTACTACTGACGAGATAGCTACTGCCATTCGCTCACTCCGTTCGGGCAAAGCCTTGGGCCCGAACGGGTTGCCAATTGAACTGTACAAGCTACGTCCTGATATGGTGGCGCCCTATCTTCGCGACATGTTTTTGGAGTCCCGGGAACGGGGTGTTCTCCCGTATGATCAGCGTCTGGCTACGATAGTCGTAATTCCCAAGGACGGTAAACCGCGGGATCTTTGTTCGTCTTATAGGCCCATTTCCTTGTTAAACGTTGAGCCCAAGGTCCTGGCTAAGCTCCTGGCGACCCGCCTCTTGACGGTCATTAGTGACTTGGTTCATCCGGATCAATCCGGATTTATCCCACATCGCAACACGGCTCTTAACCTACGTCGTCTCCACGGTGCTGTTGCGAGGGCGGGGCTTCTGACGGAACCGGCCATTTTGGCCTCGTTGGATGCCTCGATGGCTTTTGACACTGTGGAGTGGCCCTATCTTTGGGCTGCTCTTGAAAAATTTGGTTTTGGTCCTGAGTTTATCGGTTGGGTGAAGTTGTTATACGCTGAACCCTTAGCGCAGGTAGTGGTGAACGGTAGAGTTTCTGTCCCCTTCTGCCTTGGTAGGGGGACCCGTCAGGGTTGCCCCTTGTCTCCGTTGCTTTTTGCGCTCGCCCTGGAACCGTTAGCTGCGTGGCTTCGATGGGAGCCTTCACTCAAAGGGATCCGTTGGTCACCGGACTTTGAAGACCGCGTCTCACTTTACGCGGATGACATTCTTTTATATCTTACTTCCCCGCGTAAATCTCTAAATGTTTTATTTGGTGTGCAGTCATAATATCGAGTTGTTTTTTTCGACTGGACAGAATATCGAGTAAAAAATATAGAATGGACATAATATCGACTAGACATAATATAGACAACAAAAATATCGACTAAAATGGACATAATATCGAATCAAAAATATAGAATGGACATAATATCGACTAGACATAATATAGACAACAAAAATATCGAATTTAAGGTAAGTTAATAATATTTTAAATTTTTTGTGTAATATTATTCTGTAGCGGGTTGTGGGTTTATAGGGGAATAGGGTGGGAAGTAATTTAAATATAATTAATTAAATCTGTAATATAATAGTAATTGTTAATTAATTATTAATTGTTAATTAATTAAAATATAATTGGTAATTAATAATAATTGATTAATTGATCAATAATTATATTTTCGTAAAATATTATCTGTAGCGGGTTGTGGGTTTATAGGGGAATAGGGTGGGAAGTAATTTAAATATAATTAATTAAATCTGTAATATAATAGTAATTGTTAATTAATTATTAATTGTTAATTAATTAAAATATAATTGGTAATTAATAATAATTGATGAATTGATCAATAATTATATTTTAGTAAAATATTTTCGGTAGCGGGTTGTGGGTTTATAGGGGAATAGGGTGGGAAGTAATTTAAATATAATTAATTAAATCTGTAATATAATAGTAATTGTTAATTAATTATTCATTGTTAATTTATTAAAATATAATTGGTAATTAATAATAATTGATTAATTGATCAATAATTATATTTTCGTAAAATATTTTCTGTAGCGGGTTGTGGGTTTATAGGGGAATAGGGTGGGAAGTAATTTAAATTTAATTAATTAAATATGTAAATTAATAATAATTGTTAATTAATTAATATTTTGTAAATAATTAAAATATAATTGGTAATTATAAATATTTAAAGAATAAATAAATAATAATTAGTAAATTAATTTCTGTAGTGGGTTGTGAGTTTATAGGGGGATAGGGTGGGGAGTAATTTAATAATAACTAATTAAATATGTAAATTAATTACATTTGTTCATGAATTAATAATTGACCATTAAATAAAATTAACTTCGTAATTAAAAGTAATTGGTTTTGGAAATTAAATTTAAGTTTTGGGTTTTTGGGTAGAGGGGTATTTTTAGGGTCCAGGGTCAGTTTTGGGTTTTTGGGTAAAGGGGTATTTTTAGGGTTCAGGGTCAGTTTTGGGTTTTTGGGTAAAGGGGTATTTTTAGGGTTCAGCGTCAGTGTTTAGTTTTTGGGTAAAGGGGTATTTTTTATGTTCAGGGTCAGTTTTTAGTTTTTGGGTAAAGGGGTATTTTTAGGGTTCAGGGTCAGTTTTTGGTTTTTGGGTAAAGGGGTATTTTTAGGGTTCAGGGTCAGTTTTTAGTTTTTGGGTAAAGGGGTATTTTTAGGGTTCAGGGTCAGTTTTCAGTTTTTTGGTAAAGGGGTATTTTTAGGGTTCAGGGTCAGTTTTTAGTTTTTGGGTAAAGGGGTATTTTTAGGGTTCAGGGTCAGTTTTTAGTTTTTGGGTAAAGGGGTATTTTTAGGGTTCAGGGTCAGTTTTTAGTTTTTGGGTAAAGGGGTATTTTTAGGGTTCAGGGTCAGTTTTCAGTTTTTTGGTAAAGGGGTATTTTTAGGGTTCAGGGTCAGTTTTTAGTTTTTGGGTAAAGGGGTATTTTTAGGGTTCAGGGTCAGTTTTTAGTTTTTGGGTAAAGGGATATTTTTAGGGTTCAGGGTCAGTTTTCAGTTTTTTGGTAAAGGGGTATTTTTAGGGTTCAGGGTCGGTTTTTAGTTTTTGGGTAAAGGGGTATTTTTAGGGTTCAGGGTCAGTTTTTAGTTTTTGGGTAAAGGGGTATTTTTAGGGTTCAGGGTCAGTTTTCAGTTTTTGGGTAAAGGGGTATTTTTAGGGTTCAGGGTCAGTTTTTAGTTTTTGGGTAAAGGGGTTTTTTAAGGGTTCAGGGTCAGTTTTTAGTTTTTGGATAAAGGTTTTTTTTAGGGTTCAGGGTCAGTTTTTAGTTTTTGGGTAAAGGGGCATTTTTAGGGTTCAGGGTCAGTTTTGGGTTTTTGGGGTACAGGGGTACAGTGTAAAAATAAAGTAAAATTAAATTTAAATTAAATTAATTTAATGACATTAAATTAAAATAAATTATATTATATTAATATGTTTATTTAATAATATGTATATATATATATATATATATATATATATATATATATATATATATATATATATTATTTTGGGTGATATAATTTTTTAATTTATATTAATTATTTATTAATATTACATTTATTTAATAATTATTTCTAAGTTTATATTAAATATATTTATATATATTATTTTTAACTTAATTTTAAGACATTTAAAAAAATCGATATTTTGACTGTCTATATTTTTGTAAGTCGATATTTTGGAGTCGATATTTTAGTACTTACCTGTTTGAAGATAGGCAGTCGATATTTTGTCCCTCGATATTTTATCCTCGATATTTTGGTATCTCGATATTTTTCACATCGATATTATGTCAGTGATCCGTTTTATTTGATGTTCTTACCTCGTTTGGTGCTAACTCGGGCCTAGTTATTAATTGGGCTAAGTCCTGCGTGTATGTTCTTTCGGGTGTTTTGCCCCCATTGCCGGACAGATTTCCTATCCAGGTGGTCCAGTCTGGCTTCCAGTATTTGGGGATCTTTATTACGCTGGACTCCTCACTCCGATTCGAGCGCAATCTCCTCCCCCGCTCCTTAGACTGCGACTGGATGTGGCCCGTTGGCGTAAGCTGCCCCTGTCTCCTCTGGGCAGGGCAGCCCTTTTTAAAATGATGTCCTTGCCGCGGTTCCTTTACGCACTTCAGAATTCTTATGACGACGTTCCCGCTACCTATTTCCGAGAGATCGAGAGTCTTCAAAGACAACTGATCTGGGACGGGCGTCCACGTATTGCCCTTGCGAAACTCACCATCCCTTGGTATGACGGGGGCATGGCGCTCCCCGACATCAAGAGATATTACTGGGCTGCCCAGCTGTCTGCCATCAACCACGCGATGTATTCACCGGGTCGGGATCCGGCCTTTGAGATGGATAGACTCCAGCTGCCGGGAGGGGACTTTAATAGAGCGCTTTATTCTAGATCGGCCGGGCGCCATCTTGTGGGCCCGTCCAGGATCGCAGTCACTGTGTGGCGCGCCGCGCATGTGAGTTTGGGCTGGGAGAATCGGTTGACACTGGCGATGCCGCTTTATGCCTCTGAACGTTTGGGGTGTCTCTGGTCTACTAAGGGATTCGACCGCTGGGATATGATTGGGATATGTAAGGTGGGTGATGTCTGTGCGAAAGGTAGCGTGAAGTCATTCCAGACCCTTAAGGCAGAATACGACTTGAGTGATAGAGAGTTTTTTCGGTATCTGCAGGTCCGGCATGCCCTGACCTCAGTTCTAACTCCTGATGTGACCCTGCCCGAGTCTTCCCCCCTTGAAGATCGTATACTAGATGGACACCTGCCTGATAGTACTGTCTCCCTTATTTATAAAAAACTGATTCATAGTCGCGCCGACCTGTTGGTCCGCCTTAGGGAGCTGTGGGTCGGTGACGGATTGGAATTAGATGACGAGGATTGGCAGTCAGCACTCTCTTCTCCTTAGGAGGTGGCCATTCCCGCCCGTCTTCGTTTGGTGCAACTCAAGATCCTCCACCGCGTGTATGTAACTGGTCCGCGCCTGGTTGTGATGGGTTTTTCCCCGGATGGCTTATGTAAGCGTGGCTGTGGGATGAGTGCTACCTTTATGCATGTACTTTGGGAATGCCCGTTGGTGGCGGCCTACTGGATTGATGTACTTGATGTGATGACTGTCGTGACTGGTGTTGCCCTGCGGCCTGAGGCCCGACGATGCCTGTTGAACGTGTGGGAACCCACCGATTATTCTGTGGCCCAGACCAGATGGGCAACCTTGGGGTACATGGTCGCGAAGCGGGACATTGCGCAACTTTGGGGCGCATCCAGACCTCCGGACGTTTCGGTGTGGGAGGATAACATGGACTGGTCCATGTTTTGAGAGAAGACCGTCTACGTGGCTAGGGGCAGACCCAGGGCGTGGACTAAAATTTGGGGTCAGTGGAATGCATATCGTGGAGACATTTGTACCCCTCCCTTGGTTGACACAGCTGATGTTACCCTGTCTCCCTAGGCTGACGTTCCCGAAATTTTTCATTCTTTTTTAGGATTTTCCTGTCCTCCCTGCTGCCCCCCCCCCCCCCCCCGGCCTTGCCGAGTCTCATTGATTACCTTTATCTTCCTGATTAGTGGACTTCCCCTCTGTCGTCTGGGCTGACGTGATTGCTACATTCGCCTTGTTTTGGTTTGTTATATTAATGTTGAAGACAAAAAACTGTTGTGTCCTGTCATATGCTTTGTGCAATATTTAATCTGTGATTTGGGCCTGGCCACGGAGATTAACGTTTACTATATGGTACGTGCTTTGCGACTTAGCGGCCAGCCCGTGTGGTTGTAGGCCCATCTCTGTAATTTTTATCTGATTGCTCAATAAAAGTTTTTAACCCAAAAAAAAAACAAAACCCAGTACCTCGCGCACGTCCCGCGGTGCGGGAGATAGTCGATGTTAAGTAATGGCAAAGAGGATGTGGGCGGATCCAAGCACAGGTGGTGACCCGCACGGACTCCTGGTCAGTGGAGTCCCGTGCAATCTGGAATGTTGACCCCACAGCACTTGCAGCGCAAGTTCTGTTGCACGGACCCCCCTCCTGGGGCAGCAGTCAGTTCTGATGGCAGTAAGTTGACTCGGCGAAGCGGGACCCGCGCCAGCGGGACCCGCGCCAGCGGGTTCCGCGAGGTCCTTTGAAACGGGGAAGAGGATGTGGGCGGATCTAAACACAGGTGGTGACCCGCACGGACTCCTGGTCAGTGGAGTCCCGTGCAATCTGGAATGTTGACCCCACAGCACTTGCAGCGCAAGTTCTGTTGCACGGACCCCCCTCCTGGGGCAGCAGTCAGTTCTGATGGCAGTAAGCTGACTCGGCGAAGCGGGACCCGCGCCAGCGGGTTCCGCGAGGTCCTTTGAAACGGGGAAGAGGATGTGGGCGGATCCAAACACAGGTGGTGACCCGCACGGACTCCTGGTCAGTGGAGTCCCGTGCAATCTGGAATGTTGACCCCACAGCGCTTGCAGCGCAAGTTCTGTTGCACGGACCCCCCTCCTGGGGCAGCAGTCAGTTCTGATGGCAGTAAGCTGACTCGGCGAAGCGGGACCCGCGCCAGCGGGTTCCGCGAGGTCCTTTGAAACGGGGAAGAGGATGTGGGCGGATCCAAACACAGGTGGTGACCCGCACGGACTCCTGGTCAGTGGAGTCCCGTGCAATCTGGAATGTTGACCCCACAGCGCTTGCAGCGCAAGTTCTGTTGCACGGACCCCCCTCCTGGGGCAGCAGTCAGTTCTGATGGCAGTAAGCTGACTCGGCGAAGCGGGACCCCGAATCAACGGGTTATTGGATTCGTTCAATCTGAGGTTGAGGTCGCCTAGAATTAAACTGTCGTCGCTGTTAAGTGCTGATTGGGTGATGAGATCCGACAGCTGAGTTCTAAATTCGTTGGAGTTGCCTGGGGGATGGTATAGGAGGTGGCATAGACGTGAGCTCTGACAGTGAGATTTGATGTTGACCGATAGGCATTCAAAGGAACTGTACAGGCCGGAGGGAGCTTCGGAGATGGAGAGGTCATTTTTGTGGATAATTGCTATGCCCCCACCTTTGTGTAGGGGCCTGTCTTTGCGGATGATTGGGAAACCGGGTGGGACCAGCATGTCAAGAATGGGGAGGAATAGGGTGTTTAGCCATGTTTCCGTGATGAAGTCTACATCCAGGTCATGGGAGAGGATGGCTTCGGCTTTTTCCGTTGCATGTTTGACTGCGGACCGGCTGTTGATAAGCATACAGTTCATGGGGGGGTCTTATTTCGCTTTTATCTTGTCAGGCTTGGCTCTGGGTATGGAGGAAAGAGACGGTGGAGGTCTAGTGGCTCTACGGGGGGGGTCTCTATCCACTCCGGTGATGACTTGTATCGAAGAGGTGAGAGTCGAGTTCGTGAGTGGGGCCTGGGCTGACTGGTTCGGGGGAGTTCGTACGAAGCGACGAGTGCGCTCACTTCCCGGGGGGAGAGGGAGTTTATAATTCTTCTGGGATTGATTGTTCGTGGTTCCGTCAGGCCCTTAGTGCGAGGAGGCAGGGAACCTGGGTGTGGATGAGTCCGGATGGTGTTGGGATAGTCATTCCTGGGGGGAGGAGGAGGGATGTGGAGTGGTGGGGACGGAGGGGAGGGCAGCTGGAGATTCCCTAGGGCAGATAGGGTTTCCTTCAGGCCTAGGATCAGGGTCGCGATCTGCGCCTCAATAAGGTCGAGGCGATGCAACATCTCGGGGGAGAGGAGGGGAGGATCTCTGTGGGGGGGGAGGATCTCTAGGGGGAAGGGTCTGAGAGCTAGTTGTGGATTGGGAACTGGGGAGAGGGGGTGTGGGGGTCCTTTGGGGATGAGTGGGGGGCTGAATACTGGAAGTTAGGGAGTGATGGGGGAGGACGGGGGAGAGGAGAAGTTGCAGCAAGTATAAGGATCCACGGAGATAAGAAAGAGCAGCGACGCGGGAGCCCACCCCGACCGCTGCAAAGGAAACACGATTGTCCCGGTAAGCGCCGCGTAAAGAAGCGCGAAGTTTAAAGGATTGGGCGCGAGCTCTCGCGAGAGTCTCGGCGGCCATCTTGGAGTCAGGCGCGAGGACCAATCAACAAGCAGGAAAACACCGGTGGCCATTTTAGAGTCAGGAAACGATCGGATTGGCCGTGAAGTCCCGCGAGACTATCGGCGGCCATCTTGGAGTCAGGCAAATAAGCCAATAGGAAGCCAGGACGACTGGGCGGCCATTTTAAAGTCAGAAAAAGATCGTGAGCAATGGAAAAGTGCCGAATTTGAAGAGGAAGAAAGAAATAAAGCACAGGCAAAGCCAAAAGACGGCAAATAAAGGCTGGACAAAGAAAAAAGAGAAAAAGAAACTAAAGACTTAAGGAAACAAAGTGACGAAAAAAGGAAATAAAGAAAATACTAATAGAAAGACAAGAAATAAATAAGAGGAAAGAACAAGAAACCGCACAAAAGAAGAAAAAGACAAAGAAAAGTGGAAAGAAATAAAGAAAAGAAACAGTAAAAGAATAAAGAGAAAAGACAAAGAAAAGAAGAACAAGGAAAGGAGAGACAAAGACCGCACAAAAGGCAAAAGTAAAGGAAAAGAAGAAGATAAAAGGAAAGAAACAAAAGGAATAAAGAAAAGAACACACAAAGCAGCGACAAAACAAAAAGAGGAAAGAGCATAAGAACGCAAGAAGGCAAGAATGGCAGACCCAAAACCCAGCGCACAATACAGAAGGCCTCTGCCGTTCAACTTATCGGAGCCACAAATAGGAATCAGGTGGGAAAAGTGGATCAGACGGTTTGAAAGATATATGGAAGCAACAGATGTAACAGACGGAAAGAAATTAGGATTATTACTGAATTTAGCAGGGGATGACGTTGAAGAACTGCGAGTGACACTGCCTACCGAAGAAACAAAGACATATGAGAAATTAAAGAAATGCCTAACGGCCAAATTTGACCCACAACGGAATGTTGACTTCGAACGATATACATTCACTATTGCGTGCCAACAAGTCGATGAACCGCTAGACGACTTCGCAACAAGGCTGAGAAAACTGGTGACACATTGTGAGTTCGACAAATTCGATAACGAACAAGCAATAAGGTTACGAATCATAGAAGGCTGTCGCGACACAGGCTTCAGGGCAAGAATACTAAAAGAACCGACCTCATTGGAAAACATCCTGTCACTAGCAAGAGCAGAGGCGAGAGCAACGGAACATGCCAAAGAAATGGAAAGAGGGAAGAACGTCGAAATCGAAAACGCACACCTCATGACAAACAATATCGCACAGACCGGTGGAAGAATGACTGGAGGGAACAAAAAGAGAGGAGACAACCTGAAGGAACATGCTACAGATGCGGAAAAGAATTTCCACACAGAGGCCCGTGCCCAGCGTTTGGCCAGACATGCAAAAGATGTAATGGAAGAAACCACTACGCCAGCATGTGCCAAGGCGTACCATTCAGAGATTACAGAGGAAGAACAGGAAGACAACAAGAGTCGACAACAAGACATGTCAGGTATGTCGACAGAGAAAGGAGAAGTTCATCACGAGAGTCAGGCGAAGAAGAAGAAGAAGAAGAGAAAGTGGAAAGACTATATCACATGTCGGAGATTCACACAGAACTGAGTGGGGGCAGAAACACCCCAGAAAAGACGGATTTGGCAAAGATAGGAGTAGGAGCACATAAGGCGGAGTTTATACTGGACAGTGGTGCAACATGCAATGTCATGTGTGCATCAGAGTATGAGAAGATGGAAGAAAAGCCGACACAGAGTGTCCAAGGTGAAGATCTTCACTTGGGGGTCAAAGAAAGAAGTAACAAACCTGGGAAAGTTCACAGAGGAACTGAGGTATAAAGACAAGAAGAACAAAGAGGACATCCATGTGCTGAAAGGCGATGTCCCAGGACCATGTCTGTTGAGCAATAGCACCGCCCAAACAATGGGCCTCATAACTATGACATATGACAACAAAAAAAATGAAAGACGCACTGAGAGCAAACAAAGAGAAGACGCAGGGACCAGAGAAAGAGGAAGAGAACGAAAAAGAACAACTGAAAGAACAAACAAAACAAAGAATGGCCGGAGAAAGAGAGGAGCCAAGGGATATAGTGCCAGCTGGCCCAGGACACTGGGCACACAGCAAGGAGTGAAAAGTAGACGAAGAGAGGCTGGCAAGGTGGAGAGCAGAAGGAGGGCAGCCGACAAACAGAAGAAAAGCCGATGGCAGAGAACAGCGACCGAAAAGGAATGCAAGGGGAAAAAGAGACTAAGTGGTAAAACGTAGGAGTCAGAAACTGGAGAGACGGGTCAACCAGACACCTGGACTATCTCTCTCTCTCTCTCTCTCTCTCCCTCTCTCTCTCTCTCTCTCTATCTCTCTCTCTCTATCTATCTATCTATCTAAGGAGTAAATACCGTAAAGGCTGATGGGACGAAATTGATCAGTAGAACTGTACCATGAACATTTGTTTGCAACAAAGGGGGAGATGTCGTGACTCGACAGATAGGGCGACAGGACAGGAGGACGCTAGGACCCTGTGGGTCATGAGGGAGGTGACCAGGTCACCGGACACCACATCCGGTTAGGAGCAGGAAGGGGAGACTGACCAGGACAGCAAGCAGGGCGGACGTGCCTGTAACCAGCTGCGACAATATACAATAAAGAAAGCATACCAAACCAACCTGTGTCTTCGATTGATGTACCTCGGAACTGAGTGGGGACACGACCGTGTTGCAGCACAATCTTGAGAAGGCCCCGAGGATTTATACGGAACATTACAATCGCAGGAGGAATGTGAAGGAAACAGCCCTGGAGAGAGGGGTGTGGGTGAGAGTCAAACTAGCAATACTGAAAAGGAAAGGAGATAGCAAATACACCCCACCCCTGCAAGTAAAAGAGGTATATGACAGAGCAGCTTTGCTCGGCGACGGAAATGTATGGTCCCAAGACCGCATGTCAAAGTGCAATAAAATTCTGCATTGGTCCCATGAAGACAATGTGAAAACGCGACAAGAGTGCGAGTCAAGGGGGGTCGAGGAAACATCTCCTGGGGAAGTAGAGATCCCAGGATCCAGTGATAACAATGAAGAGAGTGAAGGCAACGAGAGCCCGGTAGCAGTGGAACAGCCGGGAGAGGAGAGTGTGAACCGGGGGAGAGAAAGAACAGGCACCCCAGAGGATAGAGTGGTGAGCCCTGCCGAGAACAACCGTCGGGGGAACCATCCACCCCGGTAAGGCGCACCAGGGAAGGCAGAGTGGTGGTAAGGCCCACCAGGTTCCGAGACTTTGAACTTCAGGGAAACTGAGAGCTTCCTGAGAGCCCCAGACTGTAAGTTTTCTGTTGGTATAAAAAGGGGAGATATGTAGTGTTTGCGTGGGCGCTACTGCGCATGCGCGAGTGGCGCGATTTTCGGAGATCGGAGCTTCCACACGCCCGGCGCTCTCCTACATGTGTATTGTACCACTAAACCCCTAATATCCTCAGTACTGCCTCCAGAGTCTTCTTTTGGGCACATACCACTTCATTACATATGTGCCACTTTTTGAGCTCCCGGGTCACTATGGTATTAGAGGCCACAATCACTTGTACAGTTCCTTCTGTAATATGGATAGCGTATTTCAATAAATGTGCTGCTCCTAGGCCAGGTGTGGGTTTGCAGATGCCAAGAGGGCAGTGCATTAATTGTAATAGGGCGCACCGTCCCTGTTTGTGCCGTGCACCTGCTTAAATATATGCCATGGTGCAAACAAGGACAGTTTGCCACTTTGCCTTATCTCTAATACTGGCCCAGGTCTTTAGCTGGATTCTTATACTGAGCTGTAATATACACACATTGCCCATTTCAAAATGGCCGCCTCGTTTTACAAGTCGTGCACTTCAACTGCGCCGAAGCAGAAATGGAACACGGTACGCAAAGGCACCATGTTTTATAACGTTTCAGATACCCGATTTCTACCAAATAGCATTGGAGCGCTCTACACGAGCACCAGATTCCATTGCGCAGTCATTCACTTTTTATGTAGGCACGCAAAAATTAAATGACTTGCCCATTGTTATAGAATGTTGACACACCTCTTCCCAGGGTGGCAGTTATTGACGTTAGGTCATATTTTCTTTCCGTTTTAAGGAGACCGATGAACTCAAATCACATCCTTGAAACGTTTACGCCTTTAACTAAAGGTCCACCGTAAACGTTCAAACATGGCGGCCATCTTGAAAATAGGTTGTCTTCGGGTCAGATAGATCAACATCAGACCTGGCATGAGCCTACTAGGGTACACACTTGGAGGACGTCACTACTGGAACTTCCAACTACGACCAATCACAGCGATTTCGTCATAATTCGTATTGCGAGATCCTGGTTGCGCTAGTAGTGTCATCATCTAAGCATGTAGTCATTATGGTACGGCGTAAAGTTGCACGATACATTTGGATAATTGTCGACACGGTTCCTGTGACTCCCCCCAGCTAAACATGTCCTTGGGTTGGGCTCGCCACTGTCCTTTCGTAGAAGACAGCTTTAGCCGCTTCTCTTCGCAGAGCAATGTGTACGGTCTTGCAGCCTCTCCTGCGGCTGGCGGCGGCTACCAGCTACTGGCGGCCACCCTGAAGGGGAAAGTCTTCAGCTTCAGATACCAGGACCTGCGGCAGAAGATTCGACCTGTGGCCAGAGAGGCCACCTTCACCTACATCCCTGGTAGGTGCGCTGCGGCAGGCAGAACCTACATTGATGGTTCTGTCCATTGTAACTGATTGTTGGCAAACAAGTCAGTACGTGGACATGTATGGTGAAATAGGCAGTGAGGAATATTCTGCGGGTCAACAAATCTTAGTTCCCTCCAGCATGTTTTGGGTAAATGTGACAATTTTGTGAGTCCAGTCTAGGTGACTGATTGTTTCGCCCGAATATGCTACATCGGACGTGTGTTAGCAGAACTCCCAAGTTTTGGAAGTTTTTAGGAAAACTATTTAGCATGTTCAGTGAAATCAAAGGAAGTGATTCCTCCACTCCTTTGACAAAATGACAATACAGTAATAACAAGCATTTACAATGCAATGGTTTCGCCTTTGGAAAAGTTAGAGCTTTTGGCATTGTAAATGACAAAATTTGTATTTATGTGTTGGTTTTGTCATTTACATTGCCATTAGCTTAATCTCTCGCAATGTGAGACCTATTGTACCCTTCGGACGAGCTCAGCAGACAGCAATTACTACCACACACCCAGAGCCACACACACACACCCAGAGCCACACACACACCCAGAGCCACACACACACCCAGAGCCCCACACACACCCAGAGCCCCACACACACCCAGAGCCCCCCACACACCCAGAGCCCCCCACACACCCAGAGCCCCCCCCACACAGAGCCCCCCCACACACACACACACCCAGAGCCCCCCCCACACACACACACACCCACCCAGAGCCGCACACACCCACCCAGAGTCCCCCACACGCACACACGCCAGGCGAAAACTAAAAAGTATAACAAATGAAAATGCAGAAGGAATAGGCAATATACAAAATGTACAACCTCTTTTTACCAACTACTGTAGCAGAACCACAACAGTGCTAACCTAAACATTACAAAAAAAGTGCAGTCTATTCTACGGACTGAAAATCACTTTAAATGCTTTCGACTGTCACATGGAAAGAATATAAGAAGTGTGTACACAAAATCACAAATTGAAGGAAAGCAACGTTGGGCTGTTCTTTAAAAAAATATGGTAGGCTCCATGCATGCATCTGTGTTGTCTGCGGCCAATGTGTGTTGTAATAGCAGGGGATCATCGCTAAAAACGTACCCATCACGACATAAATAGGCCTACAAACTTCTAAAAAAAAAAACGGCCCTTATACTGATCTGTCAGACCAGCCAATCGGGCCAGTCCGATCCTTGTGGTCTGTGTACACGGATTGAGACTGGGCCAGGTGGCACTTGAACCTGGAGTCTCTGTCTGCAGGGTCACTGTTCTACCCGGGCCCCTGGCTTGATGGAGGCATCATGGACGGTGGGGCTTCCGGAAGTGGCAATCCATGAAATGGAAAGAAGGGCTGGCAGACTGTCAACAAGGGTGTGTGGGCAGTGATGTAGAAAGAGCTTCATGGGCACTAGTTTAAGGAAGAAAATGGGCCCCCTCACATACATTTGTAATAAAACATTGGCACTAATGGAGGTGAAGTTGACCCCTCATGCCCATTGGTCCTGGCGTAAATAAGCCCCTGCTGGTGTGCTCGGCTGCTCTGATGTGCACCCTTCCTGAACCGTGCGCTATTGGATACTATTTGCAGGAGCCTCTTCGTATTGGCTGGTGGTCAGCTAATCAGCCGTGCCGAACGGAATCTAGGCACTGCTCGGCGAGGGAGACCAGCCAGGCAGAAAGATGCTATTGCGTCTGAGCGTCTTGTGAGCACCATCACTGTACCAAGCGAGGACCACCGGAAGAGAGGTCCAGTGCCCCTTCGTCAACGGGTCTCACGCTTACAACTGCAGCTCTGCGGGGCTGATGGTAGCCAGCAGCTGCCACAACAGACACCAAGTCAAACAACTCCCTTTCTTTCCTGCTTCCCGCTTCAATGCGAAGTGGCCGCATTTGCTACCTTTTCATTGGGGTAGGACGGGCCCGCGGACAGCGGGAGGGGGGGCGGGCGAACGGGCTCACGGACAGCGGGAGGGGGGACGGGTTAACAGGCACACGGAGGCGAAACCTAAAAATTTAAAAACAAACAGACAACATGAGACGGGATAGACGAGACAGGATACACGCACAAACACAGCAACGAGACACACAAAGGGGAGACGACATAAGACGGGATACACGAGACTAAAAGACGAGCCAAAATAAATCTCAAATAAAAAAAATATCTGTTACAAGCATACTGTGCACACACAAACATTCACAACACTGAGCCAAATTATAAACAAAATGCTGCTTACCTGATCGAAAATAACAACAACTTCCTGGCAACGTAAATCTCGCTGACCACTCCGGCTAAAGGCACTTCCAAAAAAGACGAAAACATCACGGGAGAAAAAAAAAAACACGCCCACAGCCGCATGACGTGAGAAAAGGGGCAGGATGAGAAAAACCTCGCCGGAACGCCCGCGAATCGCCTCGGACCATGACGGACAGATCTCACTTCCAATGGCTAGCCTCCATTTATGGAGCTAGCCAATGGAAGTTAGAGGCGTGACAAAGGCACCAAAGTTTTCGCCTGCGCGAACGCTGCTGCGCAGCGGACGCCAGGCGAAACCTAATAGTTCCCTAAATATAAGCAGTGAAAGGGTATAACCCTTAAAATCTAAATCATGGTAAAGGGGATATGCTCCAGGGGAAGAACAAATAGAAGAAGGGGAAGGCAGGCCTTTAATTAAGAAGTAAGCACATGAAAGTGACAATTAAGCCAACCTATGTAAAGCAATGGGAGGGCTCTAAGCCCACTGTAAGTTTCTGGTATGGTCCGCAATAGGTCTTCCACAACCAGACAGCTCGCACTTTGTAGAGCTAAAAATCAGGACGGTGCGCCCAACGCTGAGGAACCACTGCTATGACACCAGTCGACCAACATTTAAGTAGTGCTACTGTTAGATGTAACTATGGGTGGCAAACTTTTCCCCCTATATTCAGAATTGTATTTGTTGAACGGAGGTATTGTGGCAATGTTGTTTATTTTCTCTCTTTCTTATTCTTTTCACTTCCTATTTTTTCCTGCAATATATTTAGTGTGCAATCCATCCTTCATTGTTGTTGGAAAAGTCGACCTTCATGTAATTTACCCTGCGTACATACTCTGGGTGCCCTATAAGGCCTTTGTTATATTGGCTCAGGCTGTCAACAATAAAATTATGTTGTGAAAAAATCAGGACTGTATGAGCTACTCGAGAATGGACGTAGAAAACTTCAGATCTCTGTTACCTAAAATGTATCTTAAGAATAACAGGCACAACACACAAAGCAAGTGTGCACAGCAGCACAGCTTTCAAGTTTCCCAGTTCCAAAAGTCAATAGCTCATCCCGGCCGTAAAGTGCCGCCCGTCAATAACTGTCAGCGTATTGCCCCCTGGCCTGCCCGCTCTGAGCCCTCCCCTCTCACATTCCTGGCACGTGCACCTGCACTGTCATGAATCTCCAGGCCACAGGGCCAGGCGTGCACACTGGCAGGGGCAGGCCTCTCTTCCGGACTTGCTCAGTGTGATGCATCATTCCCGGGACTGGAGGTGGTTCTACCCACAGGCCCACACAACTCAAACAAGCACTGGCAACGCCAAGACATTGCATTGTTTAGCATTTATTCAGTACAAGCATATTTATAATGCAAAACAATTACAAAAACACTAAAATAAAGTAATAGTAAAGGGGTGACCCAGGTACACCAGCCAGGCCCTGAAACTGCACTGCTTTTCATGCGGTTGTGCACACGGGGCCATGCGAAATGTGTCACAGAGTGCAAGACAACCAGTGTAGGAAGAGGGCTGAACAACTGCCCGATACTATATATGCTGTGGAGGGCAGGAGAAAAATGTGAATGACACTTGAACAGACCAATTGATGAACCGGGCTAAATAAAAGGCAGGTGTGTATATATGTATCTATTTGTTATGCTTGGGGGGGCGGCACAAAGTGACAAGGCAGATGGCGCCTAAAAAGCCGTACATGGTGAATGTGTCACACGTGCCAAATGCTGCATCTGTCTGGGAGGCAGGTGGGCAGGCCCATGCCTCCGGGCCGAAGTGCTGGGGATTCCAGGAGGAGGACCTCCTTTCAACAGTCCCTCGCCCCTGCCTGAGGCTGGCCAGGCCCAGTCCTTTTGCACCAGAGGGATTGCATGAAAGGCGACCCCTGCCCCTGGGCGTCACTACCACCACTCCTTTTAACAGCCCACCAGGGGCCACAGGGCAAAGCCTTAGTGTGTATAACGGGAGGTGGGTCCCCCCCCCCTCTTGGGGGGGGAGGGGGCGAGATACACTCTCCAGCCCCTCCACTCACTTCAAGTTTCACCTGGTCAGGTAGAGTCCAGGAAGGTCAACATTCCCACCCCGCCATCTTCCCCCAAGACCCATAGTCTGGAGAACGTACCCTCAAGGCCTCACTCCTATCCTGCAACTGGCCCCGCGCGAGGCAAACCCGCCCACCCCCATGTCCTCACATGGGCCAGGCCGAGCCTCGCGCATCCATGCACCCCTCCCTGCGTGCACTGCCAAGGGAGGCAGAGGCACACTGCCTCTGGCTGGAGGAGACACGTTCAGACCCGCCGGAGAGAGGGGCCGCGAGGCCTCGGCTTACAAGAGAAGCTCGTGCCCTGCGCACGCTGAACGGGGTGTTCGCAGGTGCGATACCAGGAAGTTGTTAAGGAAATGTAAAGCCTACGACGAAAAAAAAGCATTCATGGAGACCTGTGGTCAAATTGAACCTTGACCACAGGTGAGATGCAAAGGCTTATACACCTTGGTCAAGTGGAAGAGGCCCAAGACATGCCCGTCATGTGTGTGACACCTTCAAACAATTGGTCGTCGCGTTTTAGCCAAGTCTAACTCTTTGCATTCTGGGACTTGTAGTTTCGTGTCTCCAATCAGAAGTATTGCCCTCCAAGTCCCATGAAAAGTGTTGTTGTCTTTGTGATGTGGCGGCGCATCTTTTCAGCTGCGGGAGACCTCCCAGGTCGTTTAAAACACCACGAGACCAGACAGACAAATGCAAGAAACAATCTGAGGTAAATGTAGTCTCACTGTACATACTACATAGCCGTGCCACCGGGGACAGGCAAAGGAGAATAAAAAGTTGGCACACGTATGCTGAAAGAGCCATGTGAAAGGAGGTGTACCCCGAGACAGAACATGCACCTTTGAAAAGTGAGTACACGGTGAGCCTAAAACCGGCATTCTACTCTGGAGACACTTACTTGACACCCCTGCTGATGCAGTGGTTTTGCCGAAGCAAGGAACTCAGCATCCTCCGGGTCTGTCCTGGGGGGCACACTGCAGGCTCAGACGGGGGAGGGGGGGTCGGGCACGCTGCAGGTCAGTTCTGGGCTGCAGCTCTGTCCTGGGAGGTGGATGCAGCGATGGGGGCGCAGGGGACTCCAGGCACTCTTCTGGGGTCAATCTCCAGCCCCTCTCACAAGGGGGCGCGCTGCCTCGTTGTCATACTCCAGTCCCGGCCCTTGTCCGTCTCGGGGTTCACTCTCATTGGGAGGTGCACCCCAGTGTGTCCAGTGCAGGCTGCGATCACACGGTCTGTGCGCCCTGAGGAAGTTACAGGAACGCCTCGGTGACACAGCAAGACACGCTCCCAGCCGTGAGGCATGGACAGGAAGGCAGGGGAGGGGCCCCCGGCAGCAAATACCATCCGCACATCCTCCACAGGCAGAACCCACCAGCACCGAGGGGAGGGGCGTGGCTGGGGCTATGTCGGCACCTTCTCCCTCCCCCCCACTTCCCATCAATGCTCGGTTCGATGGGAATGCGAAGCCTCTGGTCCTGTACATCGGTACACGCCACATGGAAAGTGTCCCAGTCATTAGACATACCACAGTCTCCGTACAGAACCAGTAACGCGCCACTCTGTGCAGCGCCGGCACAGCCCAGCCTTACCACAGACACAGCCCATTTCACACTGTTCAAGGAGGGTCCCGGCCGCGCTGTGATTGGCTGACGTCACGGGGTGTCCCGGGCCGGCAGCCAATCACAGCGCGGCCTGGGAATGACGTCACGGGGGTGTCCCGGGCCGGCAGCCAATCGCAGCGCGGCCCGGGACAAAGGGGCGGGGCTTAAAAAAAGCACCAGAAACGCCCCCGAATCGCGTTTTCGAGAGAAAACGCGATTGACAGCCTCTGCCTCCCAATGGCTAGCCTCCATTTATGGAGCTAGCCAATGGAAGACAAGGCGGGACCAAAGCCCATATGTAGAGACAAAAGATTTCGGCTCCGCCCACCCACTGCTCACGCAGTGGGACGGTAGCCGAAACCTAAAAACGCTGTATGCTCACTATGGTTGAGCTGGTTTATTCAGTGGCTACATGGTTGTGGAGGCAGCGACAGCAGTGGCTCCGCCAAGTACAGCTCAACTCCAACTGTAAACTCCCCTTAACACATTCTAATGTCACGTGGCAACAAGTAACATTCCAACTAGACATGCAGTTCTATGCTAGACGATTTATACTCACACAGAGAACAAAGTCTCACATTAAAATATACAAGATACCATACTACAGACTGCATAGGTAAAGTCAGTGAAATTATTATAAAAACATAAATGCAATCTAATATATAATGATACAGAAACACTCATGGCTCACACAGATCTTGCTTGGAACAGTACTCAACAGGTCCAGACAACTTAAGAACCTCCCATTAATTGAGGGTATCTGCAGGAGTGGCATCATGCGGTGCAGGATGGCTTCCTGAACACTACATAGCCAGTAGCTGCTCATTATGCTGCAGAGATTTAAGGGTGTCATGCATGTAGTTCTGATTCTAGCCCTTTTGACCAAGTGTGATGTTTACTCTTTTGTGAGTGAGAGCTCAGCATGACAACCACATGTACATGTCTCACTCGCAATGAGTGAGACTTAAGGTCTCTCTACATTTGGATTTGGAGTTCTCTTTAAACCTTGGAGTACACCATGGAAGACATTAATCAGAATGTGCATAATAAAATAAATGAATCATGCAGTACAGAAAAAGTAACAGTTACAATTACAACCCTTGTATGAGTTAAATAGTTATGTGTAATTCATCAAGTGCACTTACCAGATAACCCTTTTTTAAGCTTCTTGTAAAATATGCTATTCCTTGTAATAGAATGTAGCTGTATCATATACAAAAACGCAGTGACCAGAGATTACTTTTTCATAGGGTGAGGTAGTCATGCGCTTCTGGCTTGTACATATCTGTCAATCTCTTACCTTAAAGATGCGGGTGAAGTCAGGCATTCAAGAGCGTGTTCCCTTAGGGTTAATGAGGAATTAACACTTTTCTGGAGGGTGATCTAAGATTGAAAATCTAGTAACATCTTCAAAGTCAATAGATCAATTTTGTTTGACAGGCAGGTGAATAGAAGTAAAAAGCGGGTTACATCTGCCAAATATGGGTGAGTTTACCGGTATGCTAGTGGACTTTAAACCACTTACAAATGACATTTTTCATCCACATGCTGAAGTTAGATGCCTAATTAGATTCTTATTTCTCTATGTTATGTATTTGTAAAGCACACTATCGCCAACAAGGGAATCCTGGTGTTGAGCAGGTGTGTGTGTGCACCTAGACCTGCCTAGGGTACAGTGGTCAATTGAAAAGCCAGGTCTTCAGCTTCTTGTGGACTTCAAGAATAAAGAAGGAGGCACTGATGTAGAGTAGGAAGTAATTCCACACTTTAGAAGCTATGCAAGAGAACACACATCCTCCTGCTCTGGTTCTGTGTATGTGAGGGATTTCAGTAGGAGTCCTGTGGAGCTGGGTGTCTGGGTGGTTGGTGGAAGGATATGTGACTTTTCAGGTAGTTGAGGTATAAGTTGCGTATGGCTGTAAGAAAACAGGGCATTTTGCAGATGTCCCCACCCCACTTTTTGCCCCCATTTGGCTGATTAGATGCTGGTCTTTGACTCTGACAGGGCACTAAGGCCAAGTTGTGGCTGCTGCCAATATGCAGTGGGGAGGGGGGTGTTGGCAGCAGTTGTGAGTGAATGAAAAAAATCTTACATGATCCTGCAGCCTCCTCACGCTTCTCCTGCTGCTCCCTCGCCCTTCTCCTGCTACTCCCTTGCCCTTCTCCTGCTACTCCCTTGCCCTTCTCCTGCTACTCCCTTGCCCTTCTCCTGCTACTCCCTTGCCCTTCTCCTGCTACTCCCTTGCCCTTCTCCTGCTACTCCGAGTCCCGATAGTCCCTGGGACAGACTCCCAAATCATTCCCGGTGCTACTCTCATATTATAAGAGCAGCTCTGGGATTGGCCTGAGCGGGATGCTTAGACTCCTTTCAGACACAGGGAATCTGGCTCATTTCTCCACCAGGCTGTAGAATACAGCCAGATTGAGAAACCTAAATGCGCATGTCTGTTTGGCCAACCAAACAGACATGCAATATTTTAAGTGCACAACCTCTCCTCCCTGTAACCCCAACCCTGCCCCTCCCTGCATGCACTGACTCAGAGCCAGCAGCTGAAAACTAAAACAATATTAAAATATCATTTTATTTTACAGCTGCTGTCTCTGAGCCAGTGGGCCACTGCTGAAGCCTGCTAACCAGTCTCCAATGCCTGTGCTCTCTCCCTAAAAGTGACATGTTTAATCGTCATCTCCAGTTGACAGAAACCATACCTCCTCCCCGCCCCCCCATGTAAGTCCCTGGTAAATGGTACTGTGGTTCCCAGGGCATGGGTGGTAAAGGGATGCTCATGGCCTGCAGCACTGGGTGTGCCATCCTGAGTGACCCAGGTAAACAGATGACAGCAGGCCTGCCATTGCAGACTGCAGGAACAGTGTTCTCTGCTACATTTTGACTTAGTCCTCACCATGTGGGACAGGGTCACGGCACTGCGTTTAAGTATGTCAGTCACCCCTAGAGAAGGTCTCTTGGGCCCGGGGGGCAAGGTGCAGCATTCCAAGAGTCTCTTTAGTGGCTTTACCATTAAAGTACACTATACGTGATAAGTGGTTCATAGGATAACATAGGACTTGCACCCAGGCACACCTGGGTTGCTAGCTCCATTATGGTACCACCTAACTATGTTGAGTTTGGTATCAAACAACATGCCTTCTCTCACCTGACGCAAATCTGGTGCCAAAGGGAAGGCTGGGTGCACCCACCTGGTTACCTTAGCTGACATGTGCGTTGGGTGGCTTGCCAGAGTTTTCCCACCACGGTTTGCTGCCAAGACAGGGTTCAGCCTCACTGATAGGCAGTGTGAGCACTCCAGGAATCAGAACAAAAGCTTTGGTTGAAAGGAGGTAACCCCCACAAGTGGGCTAGTGAAGTGACACATCAAAGTGATGAGCTTCAAATAGTACACCGCCTCTGATATGCATCTGGGCTGCCCCTCTGAGGAGGACAAAGCCCTCCCCTTGCCCCAAGCACACTTGGACTCTGGCAAGGTGGGAAATTGGGTATGCAGGAGGTCTACACCTCCAGGAAGACTGGCCACACCTCCAGGTTGAGGAGCCTGATCTGTACACCGAAAGTTGATTTCTGCCATTTTTAGGCAGGCAGAAATAGTGAGCTCTGGGTAGTAGTAATATAAGTTTATTGTAGTAATCAAATGATTATAATAAAAGGTATAAAACATCACAATCAGATCAAGTATCAGATAGTCTGCAAAAAGTTCTACAATCCTAATTTCTTAAAATCAATGTGTAAAAACAATTTGTTTAAATCTAGTCACAGATGGGTTCCAATTGGAGTACATGAGCAGTTTGCTTAAATCACAAAATTAATGCTTTTTAAGCCTGGTAAAAGAATTTCATTAGCATTATTATTGCAGTACTGTCCCTGACACTATCACAGTATCTAAAGCCTTGACAGTAGATCTTATTTTAGCCGTATAAAAAAATGATTGCAAATAATTTTTCTTAAATATGAGAGTTTCGGGCAATGCATAGAGTGTGCAGAAACATAGGATTTAAAATCCATGTATAAAAGCAATTTGCTTAAATCTAGATACAAAGGAGCTCACATCAGAGTATAAAAACAGTTTGTTTAATCACAAAGTTAATGCTTTATAAGCCTGGTCTAAGAGTTTCATTAGCATTATTATTGCACTATTGTCTCTGACACTGAAACAGTATTTAACAGCCTCCACAGTTGATCTTAATTTTACCTTATTAAAAATCGTTCACAAGTACTTTTTTCTTAAATACAAGAATTTGGGCAAATACATAAAACGTTCAGAAGGATTCTGTTGTGAGCCCACAAAGTTGACAAACCGGTTTTCTTTTAATGCTGGGTTCCATTTATCCTCTAATTCATAGATCGGGATGTAAAACAATCTGAACCTTAGAAATTTCATTTGAGCATTGCCTGGCATATTTGACCCTAGGTAGTCTTGGCTCTGCAAGTAAGATGTGTCAGAGACTAAGTCCATGTGATTGTATTGTTTAGCCTGTGCCAGGTCAGAATCCTTCTGTTTAAAAGTAAAAAAAAAATCCGGGCCGGTCGATTTAACTTTGCCAGTGACTCTAGGTTGTGTAATTTGTAAACTTCTGCGTTTGAAGATGATAAAACATTCGCATCTAAGTCCTTTAGATGAAGTTTTTCTAACTTCCTGATGGGTTAAGGATTTTAATGTTGATGGATTCACTCTTGCCCAGTCACAAAAGTAGTTCAAAGTGCTTCTGTAATGAAGTGATATTTAAGATTTTAGATTGAATTCAAGGCTGATGACACAGTGTGGAGTAGCTGTGCGGAGATGGAGGAGATTGCATACATGCTGCACTTATGTTTTATCAAGACTGGCAATGGCCTTGTGATTTTGCAATGGAGATGCATACAGCATATATGGAATACATTTCATATTTAATCCTTTCAATGTTGATTTGATTGTTCTGGCACCAAACAAGTTGGCGAATCTTATAACATATGTTGTGATCTTGGCTGATGTGAGCTTTCTGATGGCTAGATGGTTGGACCATGATATCTTGCTTCCAAATATCACCCAGAGATAATTGACCATTCAGTCGTAGCATCTCCTAGGATCCACACAGCAGGCTCAGATTTCTTTCAACGAAGGACACCAAGAAGACCTTTTCAGCAACAGTAAGGCTTGTACAAACAAAGGGAAGGATACCCTGGAGCTGTGGCAACACCGCTTGGAACTGTGTGATCGACATGCGTCCTGGGTGAAAACTTGGTACTCTCTGGCAGAGGGACCCCAAGCCAGAAGCACCCTCAGGCTCCCCTGGATTGGTGTGGACCAGTCCCTTACAAAGTGCAGGTGAAATGAGCAGCATCTAAAGAATCGCTGGCCTTCTGACCCTCCGAGGGATTGGCCGAAAGTGAATTGGTGAAGTACATTCTGGGAGTTGTTGTCTGAATTTCACCGAAGTTACAAGCCCCATCCCTTACTTCCCTAGACCGCAAGACATCCTAGTTCCTTTTCGTTACTTTTACCGCTACCAAGTCTTGTTAGTTACCAGTCTGGTAACTGACTCCTTAACTCGAGGCTACATCAAGAGGGCACTTCACAACACCTGCGACCAACGTCCGCAATGACCCCGCCCATGTGTATTTGCCTACCCTTTTTGGTGGCGTCATCCCTATGGTAAAAGCAGCTTGTACGCGACTCCCGTTTAAAGACCACTGACTGCCATGATATCCTCTGCACCTGTACTCCACAGCCCAGGTAAAATGTAACTGACTTTTGGACCCTGGGACCGCAAGTACCTTTACACTTGAAGGGTACGATGTAACTCAACCCCTAAGTGACATATTGTCGCTAACAGATTTTTCTATTGACCGCAATGTTAAATGCATTTCTTTTTTAATGTTTTGAAAAATCCATGACCCGATTATGTGTATGCTTTTTAGTTTGTTTTGGTGTCTAGATTTACATAAAAATATACTCTATTTTTATAAATTGGTGTTCGATTTTTCTTGAGTCTTGTTAATTACTTATGCGCCCTTATGGTACTGTAAAATACTTAACACATGTTCCTCCTAGAATGCCTGACTGATCTTTGCCACACTACCAGGACTGAGCAAATGATTATTGTTTTAATTCCAAAGGTTATCTTTGAGACATTGTGATAATATTGCATGCTAAACTCACCCATACCACATAATATTCCAGTTTTTTACAATGGCCTTGAGTGTGTGTGTGTGTGTGTGTGTGTGTGTGAAAAATTTGAAATGAGCACATTTGTGTATTGGGAGCCAGTGGGGCTTCCTGACTTGAGCTGTGATGTGAGTTCTGTGTGGGAGGGTGTAGCAATCCCTATGGTAAATAAAGCAAGAAAACTATTCTGTTTTCTCTTTCAGTTGATGCAGAGATCGTGTCTATTGACAATTTCAACAAGTCTCCCCCGAAGAGAGGCCTGGTGGTGGGAATAACGTTCATTAAGGTATGTTTTTGTGCCCTCTCATACCATATTTGTTTGCTGCAAAGTAGCAAGAGCCCCATTGTCTCACATACCACAGCACTTTGCCTTCAGGCAGAGGACAGCAGTTGCAGCTGGTCGGTGGGGTTTGTGTGAAATGTTGCATGTAACAGAAAACTGGTCTTCGGTGAGCGCTAGAGAGGGATTCTTTTTTCCTCTCTGTAGCTTCGGATTCCTTTCGCTGACTTGGGGCTTCCATTTTAGCAAGATGGGCAGCTGCAGGGTAGGCCAGATGAGCCTCTGCAGGCTTTTAGGGATAGTCCTAACCTTAACCCCTTCGGCACTGCGCAAATTCTCCCGCTGTGCGGGAGAATTAATAAGTGGGCGGGATTCGGACGGCCCCTGATCGTCCTTAGCACACGCCCACCGTGACGTCCGACGGCCTTCCCGAGCACCGAAGAGGTTAAGAAGCTTGCGTCATAGCATTCCAAGTTAAAAAAGTTCCACACCAGGATCTCTTTAGAACTGATGCAATGTAGATTTTTCCAGAGCTGCAGTAGGGATCCTGCTGGCCGATCTAGTCCATAGAATTGGAGCAGTATCTCACTACTTGTAAGTGCCAGTGCATTTTAGAAGTATGAAATTCACTTCAGAGAGGATTCTGGGCAGAAATGCCCTTGCCTTCTTTTCAAAATGCATGGTAGGGTCCGTCCCTAAGTGACACCAGACATCTACAATCTACAGGTGTCTGCTCTGGCTGGGAAGTTTGTGTATTCCGCTTGTGCAGGACCAGCTGCAAAAAGAAGGGATGCCCAAATGGGTGATGGCACTCTACATGTGTGCTGTTCTTTTGCGATGGGCAGCTATTTTCCATCTTGCAGTGACTGTTTCTTAGTAGAAAAATGTTTGCGAATATCTGAAGATAACTGTAAGGAGAGGTGTCACAAACGTGATTGTGAACAATTTTGCGTATCCACTTGTTTCAAAGTTTGCCTCAACTTTTGCAAAAACTACCTACAGAATGTTTGCAAACACTAACCTTCATTAACAAAAATTAAAAAATGAAGGTGTCTCATCTGCCACAGGTCACTGGACTTCATTTACAAGGCAAGATCATTAGAGATTGCTAGAGGTGCAGGGACATCCCATCACAAACTATACTTTGCTGCCACCATCAATGCTCTGGACAAAGCGGTTGAGAGGGGCTTGCCTCAGAAACTGCCTGAAGGAGACTTGTAAACTGGTGGGCTTTGCGCAGAGGGGTAACACTGGAATTTCAAGAATGGGAGAAGTAACAGATGAGGGTGGCTTACATTTTTTTAAAAATCAGCAAGAAGAACATGAATTGGTTCAAACTGGTTCAAACTCGGGCATATAGATTATACTCCGCTTAGAAATGCTCACAAAACAGAGAACATAGACCAGACAACAAAAACAAATGCAACCCCATTAGAAAGTAGAGTAGTCCTACAGGACAAGTTTTGACAAAGGGTGGTATCACGCATATACAAAACTCTTATTAATAGCAAGTCAGACTGTCTGGCAACCTGAGAGGAGCATAGGAAAACAAATTGGGCCCACTAGAGTGGGACACATCGTCAGGCATACAAAAGAAGTAGCAATAAAAGCAAGATTAAGACCGCTACAGCTTAAAATATTATCCAGAGTGTACCATAACAGAAGTTGAAGCCACAAAATGGGTAGGGTACAGATCACTAACACAAATAAAATGTAACTTGGATGAGTACACTTTGATGCACAATGGGATGTCGGGTGTTCTTTGCGATCTGGAAGGTATAACTAATACAATATACTCCATACTAGAATTTGAGAGACATACGACTCCTCAGTTTGTCATATTGGTTATTCAGAACAATGTAGGCTTACCAAGCATCAAATCCTGCTCTCTGCACTGGGATTCATCATAGGAAAAAGAGACATAGCCAGAGAGCGGTAGTACCAACAACCCTCAACGAAGAGAAGTTGACAAGAAGGCATGAGAATGTGCTTGGCAGCAGAAAATGTGTATATGAAAGTAGGGGAAAAGTAGATGGCATGTCCACTACAGCTTTGTGGATGATGAAGAGACCCAGTCAGAAGGAAGTGAACATGGGTTCACAAGTAGCAGAGCGTAATAAATGTACACGTGATAGCAAAACTTTATATAAATATTGGTAATGTGAACCTAGTCTGCCCTGTGTTTGATGCAGGGTCACCAGTATGTGCCTGCTGAAATGCTAACCTTTTCTTCCTGATTGCAGTTTTGTTTTCTTTAGGAAAAAAATAATAAAAACCGTGACAAAAAATAAACAAGCATTTACAATGCAATGGTCTTGGCATTATTAAAGGTAGAGCTATTGGCATTGCTCATGACATTTTTTTAAAATAAAAAAATAAAATAATAAATAAATGGTATTGTCATTTACTATGGCAATAGGTGAGCATTAGAGAGTAGTAGAGAGTATTTGCGGACACAGAGCCGCGCACACACACACAGACAGAGCCGCGCACACACACACACACACACACACACACAGACAGAGCCGCGCACACACACACACACAGACAGAGCCGCGCACACACACACAGAGCCACGCACACACACACACACACACACACACACACACAATAGGTGAGCATTAGAGAGTAGTAGAGAGTATTTGCGGACACAGAGCCGCGCACACACACACAGACAGAGCCGCGCACACACACACACACACACACAGACAGAGCCGCGCACACACACACACACAGACAGAGCCGCGCACACACACACAGAGCCACGCACACACACACACACACACACACACACACACACACACACACACACACACACACACACACACACACACACAGTGCCACGCACACACACACACACACACAGAGGACAAAAGGACTGGCTAAGAAAATAATGTTTAGTGCCTCTTTTCTCTCCTGGTCTTGCACAGGTAGAACAAGTCGAACGCGACTTGTATTAATGACCACACAGGATTTTTGCAGCAGAGATAAAGGCTTTACTGGTACCCAGCACGTAGCAGCTACTGGCTGATCATTGTCTGCGGGGTTATGGTTTCAGATGCTAATACCTGCACTGGAACAATAATCACAACAATCAATTAAAGAGAGCCTTTCAAGCGAGCAAAGGGACATTACAGAAACTCGAATGAGACAGAGAGAAATTTGAATGTTTGCTTGCAGGCAGCTGCAAAGGACAGATGGCCTGGGCCCCTGCACCGTGAAGCTATGTCACCAGGAACGCTTCAAAAGAAATGCAAAAGAGATTAGGCGGGTGGCAGCGGCTGATAGCAGGGGCACGCAGAGCGAGCACTACAATCAAATCTGGGGACAGCAGCCCTGATCAAGAAGGGCCCATGGGAGGCCAACGTGCATATTCTGGGGCCCGAGGGCTATTTTTAGGTCTCGCGACCTATCAATGCGCGCAAGCGCATTGAGCGGAGCGAGAATTCATGTCTCGAAAATCCTCGTCAAACCAAGGGCTTCGTTCCTGCGGTTTTCTTGAAGTTCACGTGAATCACGTGACCAAACAAGCACGGCATTCCCGGCCGCACAGCACATCAAAGGGCTTCTCCTCCCCTAATTATTCATGGCCGGCCGTAGGCCGGCCGTACTTTCAGTTTCCCGGCCGCTCTGCATTCCCGGCCGCACAGCACATCAAAGGGCTTCTCCTCCCCTAATTATTCAGGGCCGGCCGCAGGCCGGCCGTACTTTCAGTTTCCCGGCCGCTCTGCATTATCAGGTATGTGTTGTTTTTCACTTGTGTTGTTTTTCACTTTGTCTCCGTACAATCTCTCTGTGTCTACCTCTTCCCTCCCCTCTTGTTGTAATTTCTGTTTCTTTCTTGCTGTTACTTGGTGTCTATAATTTGTTTAACAAGTATTGTTGCATTTGTTTTGCTTTGTACGTTTCTTCTAGTCCAACACAACTAGTTTTATCACTGAGGGCATTTCCAGAACTTTAAAGAAGGAACACTCGCTGCTTCGATCCCGTGCCCCGCAGTGTCTGCTCGGACTTTGGGTCCCCCTCCAAACCTCTTCGACGTCCTGACATCTGCCCTTTGACCAACGTCTCTTCCAGCCTTTCACCCTTTGTATTTGCCCCTTCCAACCACTTACACTCCAGTGTGACTCTCGTGCCTCAGGTCGTTCATTCTCCGGCTCCCCTTTTAAAATCTGCCCCTTCCGTCTCGGGCTCTTTGTTACCTGCCGGTTTGTCACATACCCTCTCGTGTCTGCCCCTCCACGAACCCCGTCTGATACCTGTGCCCCCCGCTCTTTCTTTACTCACACCTCTAGGGTACCGCTCGGCCTCATTTCTCTCTTGCCCCTGATATAAATACACCCGCCCCGCAGCCTTCGGGAATGTCGGGAATTTGCCCCTTCCAACCACTGTGCGCGCGCAGCTGACTTGTTTGCCAAATTTATTTGCATTCCTCTTCACACTGTTTAGCTCACAGAGGCACGCGGTAAAAATTCACAACAATATCGGATGCTATCCCATGATAAATCCCCCCATTCAGCATCCACTAATCATCGTTTTGTCCTCCTCCGGGCGTTGGGAATGCTGCTCGGTTCTTCACTTGTGCCAACGACTGCATTTTCATGTACTAATTACTTTCTGTTAAAAAGAGGTCCTTTGTGTATTCGTATTTTTAAATTTGATCGTTTTTGTAGCCTTACAAATGATTTACAAATACCCATTCAGAGGCGTGAGCACAAATCTGCAGAGAGAAAGGAAACAAACAGGACACATTTTTAAGGATAGACTGACTGGTTGCCAGAAGAACAATATGTATGACGCCTTTACGTTCCGACCACAAGAGACAAAGTTAGTGCTGCGCTGTATGTTGAATAAATATTCTGGGTTGGATGCTTGGGGGTTATTGCATATACTTGTTTCTTTTGTTCCAGTTTTAGAAGCATGTCCATCAATACATAAAGAAGGGCAAGGGAGTGTAAGCCTAAATAGGAGCATAATTGCAGTCTGCTTCTGTGTCAGCCCCACTTACTTTGCTGCATTTTTATTATTTTGAATACTTTGTTGCTCAGCCATATGTTGCGCACAGAATGAAAAACTGGGCCATAACCACAACAAGCACTGGCGTTGCCAATAGGTTTTGCATTTGGAAAGTTGGAGATATTGGTTTTGTAAATGACATTTTATATTTATATATTGTTATTGACAATGCCAATAACGATATATAAATATAAAATGTCATTTACAAAACCAATAGCTTCAACTTTCCTACTGCGAGACCTATTGGCAACACCAGTGCTTGTTTTTACTGAAAATGAATGATTAAAAAAGTGCCAGGACAGAGGCATGGAATTCAGAAATGCATTCAAAAGAGTATATGCAGGAAAAATACAATCAAAATTATATAGTGCTTCTCCCTCTGACAAGGTGCTGAAACTCAGTTTTCTGCACCAAAAACACTATTCAATTGTACCGACGGCTTGCTAGAGCCACGTTCAAAGCACCTGCCTTGGAACGATAAATAAATCCTGCGCCACGCTGAGTATGTTGAAGAAGAAAAAAAAAATGTAATATCGTGCAAATCTTGTGAAAATTTGAATATAACATGTCGGGAAACCTGTGCTCTGAGAAGCCCCTACATGTTTTAAAAATCAAAGTAACTGCGTGATGTACGTGAAGGCGGCCCCTTAGTAATTACATTTAGAACAAGCATAACGCTACATGTTTTATTCTGACTACACCAGCCCAGCAGTTACCTCAAAGGAACCACTATTACAGCAGTTCCTCTGAAGGTACTAAATGTTTAGTGGAAGGTCACCCGCCAAACCTTTTCTTTTTCAAAAGAAAAACTTGATGACAGGTGGACCCCATGCCCTGGGAGTTCTTTCCCTTGGTGTGCAGATCATTAATGTTTTTCTGTTCGTCTGCATCAGGGCATTGGGCGGTCGACCCTTAAAAAGGCGGGTAGTGCATCCCTTGCTCTGCCAGCCAGCACTCCCTCAGGCCATCTAGGAAACTTTCAGACGAGAGGGTCAAAGGGGACACTGTTGAGGACAGGCTCCAGTTCGTTTGATTCTTCATGGGGCGTGCGGACTGAGTTTGGCAGACAGGGCGCTCCATCACATTTCTGACTGAGAACCCTGTCTGCCAAACTCGAAACCTGCCCCTGAGTGTCTTTGTGCATGGTTCAGCCCGCCGGGTACACAATGGTGGTTTATACGCACGAGGCTGGAGTTATTGAGGTCAGGAAGCCACTGCTTTGTGGCTCTAGGCTCATCGATAGTGTCCAGGCGGGATGTAATCTCCTTTGTACAAGATTTCGATAACATGTTAGGTTTTAAAAGCTCAGGAATTTATTTGGCATGAACAATAACCATTGTTGCCTCTGTTCCCTTCAGATGCAATAAAGCACGGTTCTTGGATGTACTCATGTTGCCTTGCCTGCAGGCAGGTTTTCAGGCACCGCGGCATTTCTGTCGTTATTTACATATCTTTTCCCTGCAAATGTCTCTTCTACGGACTGTGGCATTCAGTGCTCGCGTCGAAGTTTGACAATTGGTGACCATGCGGACCCCGGCTTTAATGTCGTACCTTCCTTTCCAGTGAAAGCTTTTGTTTGCGGTTGTGCGGATTAAATCATACAGATAAAGCATTTTCCCAATAATGTATTCCCCAGTCTACGGCCATTTTGCCCTGCATCGTGTACACTCCAGATCGCGATATACATGTCTATAAAGCAAGGCTGCTCGGGTGAACCTGAAACTGTCGGCCATCGAGGGGAGACCACTTCGTCATCAGGGGGAGCTGCAACACGTGTGGTTGAATTTAATTTGGTCATTACGTGTTACAGGTAATTTCATATGTGCAGTGGACGAGGGGAGACAGCACCGAGCTCTTCGACAAGCAAGCACTGGTCCGGGAGCGCAGTTTGGTGCGAGGTGAGTTTAGTGCCAGGAGTCCTTTCCCTACAGAGCGCAACAGGGCCGAGATTTCAAAAGGCTGCATGGCAGGAAAAGACAAGAAAAACTGGCGTGGCGGGGGAGCACCAAGAACACCATGCTTACATCCAGGCAAAGTCAGGGCACGCCGGGAGAGACGTCCCGAGAGCGCCTGACCAGGTACTACCAAGATTATATAGCGCTAACACGACCCGAACGTAAGGAGCGCTTACATGAGCCCAGTTTTTACAAACCACCAAAAGGCACGGGAGAGCGGAGCTTTGCCCAGAAACACCGGACGGGAACGATGGAGCTCGGGTCGCTGTGCCGGTCCCTCCGAAAAGCAAAGTACGCCGGCCGCTCTGAAGCGACGCCACTAGCCAGGGGGTGTGGACGGAGGGGGGCGGGAGGGGAGGCCCAGCGACGCGGGCGCATCCCTGCTATCCCGAACGCTGCAAGGGAAGTGACATGGGGGGGAAGAGTAGCAGTGTTTCTCTAAGCAGTTACCCTCTGTTTCTGCTGCCCGTGTTTCCCCATTGACTGGACTACATACATGAAGCGGTTTGAGAAAGGAGGCAGCATCGCGGGCACCATCCCGGCATCCCTGGGGAACTGAACGGAATCCTGTTAAGTGCCACCATGTTTCTCCGAGGCGAGGCAGGAATGCCTCAGAGAACGCATCGTCATTTTTAGATTCGGGGGCGTGGTTTTCTTTCTCTCCTCTTCCCATTGGCTGGAAGGTAAAATTCCAGCCAATGGGAAGAGGAGAAAAAGTAAATAGAAAGAAGCTTAAAAAAATGCCCCCGAATCTGAAAAAGACGGGGCTTGAACCGAGTGACGCCCCTCTCCTCCAGTGGCTGGCCAGCATTTACTAGGCCAGCCAATGGAGAAGAGGGGCGGGTTCCAAGCCCCCTCTAAGAAACATTAAATCTTCGGGCTCCGCCCACACTGCTTACGCAGTGCGACTGAGTCCTCGACCTAAAAAGGGTAACCACACAGGCAACAGACGGTGGGCAGAAGGGGCTGGGGAGGCAAAGGGGCAACAGAGGGCCTGTGGGTGTAGGGCAGGAAGCTGACAACAGAGGGCAGGTGGGGCGCTGGGGAAGCAAATGGACAACCGAGGGCAGGCGGGGGTAGGGCAGGAAGCTGACAACCGAGAGCAGGTGGGGCGCTGGGGAAGCAAATAGACAATGAATGGCGGGCGGGAGGTGATGGGTAAGCAAGCTAACAATGAAGGGCTGGTGGGTGTGGCTAGAGTAGCAAGCAAGCATGCTGACAATGGAGGGAAAGCAGGAGGGGATGAGAATGCAAGCCTACAATGAAGGATGGGCTGCAGAAATGCAGAGGACAGGTGGGAGGGGATGGTAAAGCACACCGACAACCGAGGACAGGCAGGCCTCCGCGTTTTAGGGAAACAGACAACAGAGGGCGGGTGGTATAGTCTGGAAAAGCAAACAGTCAATCAGGGTGCAAGGGTGGGTTTGGGGAGCAAATGGACAAGGTGGTTATGGTGACACAAAAGCAGCAAGCGAAGGTGGGCAGGTAGTAAGCAAGATTGGGAACTGGGGGAGGGTGAGAAAGAGGAACACATAATGGAGAAAAATACACAAGAGAGACAGCTGGAAACATGCACACTATTTGAGTGTTTAAGCAAAAAAGAAAAAAGTAGCACCTGCAGAGTGAGCAGGTAGAAGGATACAAGCAATGCGCTCATGCTCTGCAGAATGAGCAGTAGAAGGATACAAGTAATGCATTCATGCTCCAGGGAAAAGCAAAATACAAGAAGAGGGCGGTAAGCCTACAGAAGCTGGCAAATTAGCAGAAAGCAAATGAGTGACAATAAAGCCAACCAATGGTAAGTGAGAGGCGAGCTCCAAGCCCACTGTAAGCAACTGCTGTGTGATTGTGCGCTCTATACATGAGACTAACATAACGTGATGTCTCACAACCGCCAGCGCATACACTCTTAAGTGAGTCCGAAAAACATTGTAAGCTGAAAGTAGCTTTTCTCAGTGACGGGGAACACCCTAGAATGATGCACAAAACAAGGATTATATATGGCGATATATTTTTTTTTTGACGATCGCGATCTCCTTTTTATTTTTGGTCTGTTCAGAATATCGTAAAATCACAGCAATTAATATGAATGTTGTTTATGCTTTGAAAGTTGGCTGCAGAGTTTTTAACCTACTTTATTCTTGATCGCACACATGAATGCCTTTTGAAAAAAAAAAGCAACGTTTTTCCGGGACAACGGACTTTCTCGGAATAAACTGTGCTTCCAGGGACTTTAGATCACAAATAACTGTACATTACAGGTATTTGTGCGCAGCGAGCAGAACAAGAACGCTCGCGTTTTATGTGCGTTTTATAATGTAAGTGATGAAGGTTAATGGGACAGCCAGTCTGCCCGTTTGCAAGGTGTGAGGTAGATGCCTCGTCCATTGCATAGTAGAAAAGGAATTTTAATTGAAACGCTTTCTGTGGTTTACAGTCTGTGAAAACCAAGTCGCAGTCGGGATATTCGCATCCGGGAGAGACGTCCCGAGAGCGCCTGACCAGGTACAACCAAGATTATATAGCGCTAACACGACCCGAACGTAATGAGCGCTTACATGAGCCCAGTTTTTACAAACCACCAAAAGGCACGGGAGAGAGGAGCTTTGCCCAGAAACACCGGACGGGAACGATGGAGCTCGGGTCGCTGTGCCGGTCCCTCCGAAAAGCAAAGTACGCCGGCCGCTCCGGAGCAACGCCACTAGCCTGGGGGTGTGGACAGAGGGGGGGGGAGGGGAGGCCCAGCGACGCGGGCACATCCCTGCTACCCCGAACGCTGCAAGAGAAGTGACATGGGGGGGGAAAGAGTAGCAGTGTTTCTCTAAGCAGTTACCCTCTGTTTCTGCTGCCCGTGTATCCCCATTGACTGGACTACATACAAGAAGCGGTTTGAGAAAAGAGGCAGCATCGCGGGCACCATCCCGGCACCCCTGGGGAACTGAACGGAATCCTGTTAAGTGCCACCATGTTTCTCCGAGGCGAGGCAGAAATGCCTCGGAGAAAGCATCGTCTTTTTTAGATTCGGGGGCGTCGTTTTCTTAATAGAAAGAAGCTTAAAAAAACGCCCCCGAATCTGAAAAAGACGGGTCTTGAACCGAGTGACGCCCCTCTCCTCCAATGGCTGGCCAGCATTTACTAGGCTAGCCAATGGAGAAGAGAGGCGGGTTCCAAGCCCCCTCTAAGAAACATTAAATCTTCGGGCTCCTTACAGCAGTGCGACGGAGTCCTCGACCTAAAAAGGAGGACTACTACCATGCAACCACAGAGAAACTGATGATTTTCGTAATATTTTTTACATCTGTTAATTATATTGCAATTATTTCAGAAGTTTGCACATAAAACAAAGTGAAGAATAAAGAACATTTTCAAATTCAATACAAGCCATATGATCACTTACATAGGACAGTATAAAAGGAGATATGGCTGCAGGGTGCCACTATGCTTCAAAGTATTATTATACATATCTGGGTGATGCCTAGAGAAGGTAACAGTGGAAAGAAGATATAGTCCCCAGAATTGTAGGGATCATCACCTCAGACAGATTGATAGCTAATTCCTTTAATCACATATAGGACAATTGTGGTGCTGAAGAAGATCTAGCATATCAATATATAATGTGGGGTAGGTGTAGCTAAGGAGATATGTGGATAGGAGAAGGAATGGATGTCTTCGATACAGCTTCTATGGAATGGGTGGGGGTGTGGGGTGGAGGAGGGGGGCAGGTGAAGCCACATGTTGGTCCTTGAATCTGGTGGAGAACCTGGTAGTGCTACAAGGCACTACAATCACCAGTATCAATCCCTTATACAGGTAATCATGTAATTATTGGAGACGTCTTGCCGCAACTCCATAATTGTGTTGACTGTGTTGCTGAGTGCCTATTGAGGTGGACGACTCGTACTGTAGAGGAATGCCCTACTGAACCAGAGCTGTCCTCTTATAGAGTGATTAACCCAGGTGTGCTTACATGGTTCTTGGTGGCTGATGCACGCTGGAGGGGTATGAAGTTGGAGAGGAAGTCGTTAGGGTGCATTGGTGTCAGTCAGAAACTGCCCCCATATGTTGGTGACTATATCGAATTCGTCCTGACTTTTGTACACAATCTGTTCACAGGCAGCGATCTGTGTCAGATCTGTGAGTCATTTAGATATTGGGTACTGAATGTGATTTCCAGGGGAGCAACATACACATTTTGGCTGCAGCCGGAAATGTTGTAATCCATCTCTGTGCTGGTTTCTCATGCCACCTAAGTCACCCATATCGTGCAGGCGGCCCAGATGTGATCACAGGGGAATCGAAAGCAGTCAATAATTCTTTCCAAACCTCAGTACTGTACAAAGTCCGCATAGGGCCATGTGACAGGGTGTGAAACAGTTCTCAGTCAGTGGTGCTGCAGTACCATCGGTCATAGTATGGCAGTAAGTACGCCCGGTGCAGTTTGCGGGGATCCAGAAACATTCATGTAATATCTTAAAAAGATAGGAAGTTCAATCTTGCTTCCTTTGTGTATCTTTTGTGTTTCTAGTAGTAGTGACCAGTCTTCTCCCATGTAGTCCATGCTGAATGTATCTTCCAGAAAATTGCAAGATAGGGTCTGCCTAAAGAAAAGGCTGTTAATAAGCGCATTGTATAAACATGAAAGCACTCCTTGAAACGATCCACAGGTCTTAATATGTAACATTATGTGGGTGATTTGGTCAGTGTTATTAGTAGTCCTTCAAACCTGCAGTGGTGATAATTCTGTGCTCAAAGCATCAGAGTACTTGTGCGTGTTGTCTGTGATGTGAATGACCCCTTTCTCATTCCAATGTACTCTGGTGCCCCCAATACAGAAGTCCGTGTTCCCAGTGGGTGCTGAGGTATGCACTAGGGTGGCGCACTCCTATTTCCTGATGCACTTTTCTCCATATAGAGCCAGTGGCATGCAGTATAGGGTTGAAGTGGGTTGGGGTGCAGAGGTGACATTTTGCCACATAGATCTGTGAAGCTCTGTGTGGTGTGGAAGGCAGCAAATTCCAGCTGCACCTAAAGCAGCGGGTGTTGTGTCCATGGTTGGATATTTTCAGGCTGTGATAGTGCCTGTGCAAAACAGTAAGTATGCATTTGCAGGCCACCGCCTGTGGTGTCTGGCTTCAGTTATGTGGCTTAATTGTGGGTTGAGTACCGCCTACCACAAATGACTTAAGGTCGCTTTTTTAATCCAGACTAACACTGAGGGTCAAATCAGTTAAGGGGACATGCCAAATTCAGAAATATATCGGGCATATTTGTAATTTTCACCTCTTGGTTCTGCCCCATGTGTTAGAGGGATTAAAAGGATTTAATTTCTGTTAAGTTCCGGCAATCAGAGGGCTAAAGTTGTGCCTATTTATCTCTTTGTGTCCTCTATTAAGCCTGATCTCTGATATTTGAGATTTGGGTACCCAGCGTATGGCATGCTGACTTAAGCTGGTGCTGGTGGTGATCCTTGACTTAAGGAGTACTTCACATTTCCCCAGTTTATCTCTTTTCCATATGGATTTGTGAAGGACTCTATTGTTGACAGGTTGCGGAGCAATGCATCAGGGTAAGTGACTGTTAATTGTATCTCATCAGCGGAAAGGAAGGATTTCACCTATCCATATACTGTGTCAATTTCCTTCTTCCCTTCTGACATCCTTATCAGGGCCAGCAGGGGCTCGGGGGCTAAGAGACACAGTACACGGGGGGCTGCCTTGTTGTGTTTCCATGAAGTGATCTGACTCTACAAATAAAGTCTTGTCCTAGTCCTCTCTCTCTATAGTCCAAAAGAGGTTGCACTTTTCAGTTCAGTCAAACTCTTTCTCAGTGTACAGAGAGACCACAAGTATTTCCATTGGGCTTCACCTGTTTCCCAATAGAGGCGAGCTAATGTTCTCAAGTGGCTCCATGAGGACTGGCCAGCTACGAACCCCAATTGTGACTCAGGCACAAGAGAAAGGATTGCTTTGCATAGCCTCGTAGCCACCACCTTACCCAGCAATTTGATTAATTAAGGAGGTCAGATTGTAACTGCTACATTACATGGGTCTTTACCACCTTTCAGGTATAGGTTTATGATCTCTTTATTAGAAATCTGTTCAAGCCTGCCAGACGTCTTGGCTCCCTTCAGCATTTGCACCAGCAATTCCTTGCTAGATTGTAAAATTCACTGGGCAGTTAGTCGTCCTGAGGTGACTTGCTGATCAGAGAGATCTGCTGTGGCCTACCAAATTTCCTCTTTGGTAATTTTACTGTCTAACAGATTCCTCCTTTCTTGTGATCGAGTGTGGAGTGGTACATTTCTAAGAAAGATTTCATTATCTAGTGTTGTGTTTCTGTAGTTTGAGTGGTATGAGTTGGTATAGTACGCCATGAAGGCATCCAAATTTCCATCAGATTGGTAAGCCGAGATTCATTGTGGCCTCGTACATTAGAAATCACTGTTTGACATTTCCTTTGGTGCAGTTGATGGTACAGTAATCTACCTGCTTTTTCGCCTTTCTCGTAGTGGTGGCACTTCAGCTTTACAAAGGGTTGCTGTGCTTGTCAGAAAAATAGAAGCTGTAAAGCATTTTTACAAGGCACCAAGGTAGGGCAGTAGTTAGATTACCATTGAATGGGAGCTGTCAGATCGCAAATGGAAGATGCTATGCTCGTTTGCGAGAGTCTGTGGGCTTTTTAGCAATCGCTGAGACCATCTTCATTTGACCCCCACCAGCTCACTTTGTGATGTATTCCTATAGGTTCTGTATCGATCCCCCTATTCCTGACCCTATTCTGGTTAACAAATTAACTAGCAGCCATCCCATGATGCAGAAACCGTTATCTGATTAAGCCAGACCACGGCACAGGAGCGCGTTATCTGATTAGGTCATAACGCTTGCCATCTAATTAGGCAAGCAATATTCCTCCAGCCCCTGATAAGGCATACGGAGTTCTCAAAACAAATCAAACCTATGACAACCTGGGAAAATCCCTGCGGCCATTGTTTTGATTTCTCAAAGAACTTCAGTGAAAGAATGTGCTAACGACCAGCTCGTATGACATCCTTATTGACGTATCTATGTCCATCCTTACGTCAATCTCGGCACCTTACAGGTATAAATATTACCGACATTGCCTTAAGCAAACACACGCGGTGGTGACGAGATCGGAGCAGCGAGACTTGCCGAAGCCCAGCAGAGAGCGAAGCTCACTGGCGCTGCCCCGCCTTCCTGACGCGCTGAGAACGAGACGCTGCCTTTCTCCTGCCGAGAAATCCAGCTCTGGCGCTTCCGAGCAGCCCTTGCAGGCAGCTTGGAATATCGAGACCACAGACGAGAGATACCATCCCTCAACCATCCTAGATCTCAGGTACAGAACTGAATAACCCCTTGCAGAGAATTCTTGAGTCAGTCACTTGGCAAAACAAACTTAACTCAAACTGCTACTTTCTACTCCAGCCCACGTATTAGGCTTAGGTCAGGTACACCGGGGTAGGCGTGGTTAGAAGCACCAGTTGAGTACGATTAGTCGAATGTATATGTGTATGTATATATTTTATCCATTTTAAATAGCATATGGCTTAGAAACCATATCAATGCTTTTACAGTATTATTTCATAATTCTGCTTTTATTGTATGCACTCTACTTAGCCATAAGTATTGCGATAATATCGATCCATTTCTCTTGTACGAGAAAAGAGACTGATCAATAAACAACATCTTTTATTGAACACGCCCGTCTCTTCCTTTTCTCTACAAACTGGTGAAACTAAGAATGCACGTACTGACTGAGTAAAATAAGTTGTCTTTTGTTTTCACACGACTCTAGAGATACACTCTTGATTAGGGGAGAGCAAAGTTGTCATGTTCTATGGTTGTCAGAAACTAAATCCCTTCTTGTCTATCCAGGGAGGTTCAACTCCTCCTTGCCTATTCGAGAAAGTTTCTAGTGAACTCTGAGCTAGCTGGCAAACCCAAAACTTTAAGTCTAATATCGACAGTAGAAGACCTAGTTAACGTCTGGTCTAGGTCTATACTATTGGAGGTATTATTCCAATGCGCAGAGCCTATTGGGATAATAGGAACTACACTACATGGCGCCCAACGTTTGGAAAGGCGATAAAACTAACGCAAGACTTTAGAGTAACTCAGTCGTGCTCTTTCACTCAGACCCTTTTTTCCCATAATACTCCAAAGACGTCTGGAGTGGGTGAGAGGTAAAATCCGCCAAACCTCGCAGGAGGGAATTCCTATGTATGGTTCTTGGTTCAATCAACGTTGAAGGATACACTGTTCCAAAATATTGTGCATCTAATCTTTGTTTCCATAAGAAACCTGATCTGCAAACAAACAGAATAACCTTCCTGACAGTAAAATGTCAGAAAGTGATGATGAAAGAGAGAGAGTTAGATTAGCAGCTGAACTAATAGAAGCTGATAATACTCTGCAGGAAAATGACCCGGATATAAAACTCATCCCGGTCAACATAAGAAGATCTATAACGCTAAAACTTATAGAAAATGGACTGACACCAAGAGGTGGTACAGTCATATTCGTAATAGAGGCACACGAATATCGGCAGACAGAGGTATTCTATTCATGGATAAACTTTCCAGCAGCAAATGCTGTAACAAAGGACTTCCACTATTATAAAATAGAGGAACCTCCTAATGAGTACACTCCTTTCGAGGAGGTGGAAGTACCACTAAAATTTCAAGAGCACCTGCTCTTGTTTAATGGCGCCCTAAAACACAACAAACACATCACCAGGCTCGGTCCACTAGGTAGACCAGGAGCAACGTGGCCGGTCCTAGCCGGATACACACCACATCCAGACATTGAAGAAATGCCTGCACCAGAACTTTTAGTACAACTAAAACAATTAATCAAAATATATAGACAATTAGTCCAATATGTAATGCGGACTTCAACAATCCAACCAGCAATTAAAATTCCACAGCTGACCCCTCATCAGGGGAACACAAATAAAATTACACCACAGAACATACAGTCCTGCCTAGGTAAAGTACCAGCTAAACGGGAACAAATACCATTCTGGTTAGCACAAAAAATCACCCAAATAGAGGCGGTATTTCCAGATACCACCCCGGTAGAAAAACACAGGATTCTGACTATCTGTCTTCCAATGGGAATCGCACCACACGTGGAGGACTGTGACACTTGGAGTACAGTCTTTGCTTCCATTTACACAAAAACACATGGAGTTCCATCCATGTCAGTAATACCAGATATGCTAAAACAAATTCAAGACGAATACGGTCCAGAACCCGCTTTAACTCTCGGTATGAAATTACTAAAAGACTTCAAGCAGGTCTCGGCAATATTACTAGCCAACATAAAAGGAGAAGCAGCGAATGTGGCGATCCGCCAGAGGTTAAAAGAGACAGATATAGCAGACCAACCAGCTGAAATTGCCAGAATTATAGAAAAATCCTATGAAGAACTATGTAGAGATAGTTTGGGTGGAATACCAGTGAAGCCCCAACTAATTGAAAGTCCTGAAAAAATATTTATTAAAAATAATCTAAACAGTCAAAAGAAGAACTGGGATGGAAACAAACAATCCAATCCAAAAGAAAAAAGATTCCAGTCCAGAGGAAGGTCTCCTTGGCGGAGAGAAAGATCTCCGGACCAAGGACCCAAGTCTCCCCAAAGGGAGCCCTCTGTGAAAAGATACAACCTTAGAAATAGGGATAACATAAAGAAACCTGATAGATATCAAGATTTTGATACACGTCCCTCTCAATCTTTTCAGACTTCCTCGCAGAAATCGGAAAGAAGAGGACGATCGGAACCCAGGGAAGGGCACGTCAAGTCCAAAGACAAGGAACCTGCTCATCCAAATAAAAAATTACAGTTTCCAAAGAAGAAGGTAGCCAGTATTAAAGTATTCAACAATGCCGAGAATACTGAGGACACAGCTGAAAAACGGAGAGTGGGCTCAGACAATGCTAGACAGCGCAGCAGAAGTGAGCATAGCACGCAAAGTCCTTATGAATCATCTGGAGACAGTGGACACGAATGAATACATTCAAGTGGAAACTGCAGACACTAGAGTTAGCAAACCTCACAAAATATATGAAATAACTTTACGTATAGAAGGGGATAAGACTAGAAAAATAAGGGGCCTTTTTTGGGATAATCTCTCCAAGGGCTATGACATCCTTCTAGCTGAAAAAGATTGGCCACCAGAGTTTGTCAGGGAGTGCCCACATGGCAAAGAAATAATTATGCCTGCCTTCTCAAATCATATTCCAATTCATAAAAAATATACACTTGCAAGAAAGTGGGCAGTAGCTCAAGCTCCTGCTTTATATAAAAATCATGTGGGATGGGATGAGGAATCTCCTCCACACAAAATCCAGTTAAAATCACAACCTACTGCACAAAGGCAGTATCCGATCAAGCAAGAAGCTAAAAAACAGGTAAAAGAAATTCTAGATCAACTAGAATACCAGGGGGTGATTGAAACTTACACCTCACAAATGAACAACCCTTTGTTTCCTGTCGCCAAACCAGACAATTCATATCGTCTAGTTTTGGATTACAGACACCTTAACTCATGTTGCAAAACTTTTGCAGTGCAAAACTCGCATAGTGCTGCACTAATGAATAACATAGTGCGCAAAAAATATAAAACAACATTAGACATCTCTAATGGATTCTTTTGTCAAAATATAGCACCAGAGAGCAGATACTTGTCAGCGTTCTCAATAAATGGCGCTCAAAAGGAATTCTGTCGGTTACCCCAGGGGTACAAGAACAGCCCAGGATTATTCTCAGCGAGAGTAACAGAGTTACTACAAACATATGATGACGAAGCATTATCTTATGTCGATGACATATACCTAACAGATGATGACTTGGATACTCACTTGAAGAGAGTGAACACCATAATACTTGGGTTCGCAGCAGAGGGTTACAAATTCAACTTTAAAAAATCTAGAATTGCCCATCTAACAGTCCTGTTCTTAGGATATGAATTATCAAGTGAAGGCAAAAGCCTGGCTGACAATTTCCTAGAGAAATGTGCCGTACTCCAAGCACCTAGAACACTAAAAAACCTACAGTCAATTCTAGGCTTCCTAAATTTCGGAAGAACATACATTGCAAATCACGCAGAAAGGGTCAAACCCCTTTATGATCTAATAAAACCAGATTTAAAAAAAAACAATTGGACTCAAATACACACAGAAATTCTGAGATCCTTACAAACAGATATGTTAATTAAAACAAAATTAGAAACACGTGATAACACACGCAACCTTGTGATTCGAGTCATCCCAGGAAGATGCAGATTCACTTACCTGACCTCTAACGAGGGAGAAAAGGTACCAATTGCATTCAAATCACACTTGTACACAGAAGCTGAAAAGAAATTCAGCATTAAAGAAAACAATGTTCATGCAGTTCAAACCGCAATAGCTAGAGAAAAAGATAAAGTTGACGGTAGACACATCACAGTCAGAACAGCAGAATCAGCCTTTGAGGCATTAACAACCCCGTGTAATTTACCAACAACAGCATTGAATCCGGAATGGATACAATGGGTGAATTCCATTACAATGGACAAAGTAAAATACTACTTTTTTTTTTTTTTTTTTTTTTGTAAGACCTTTATTAACATAAAGCAAGTTACACTGCATGAGCCTACAACCCTGAGGCCGGCTAGCCACGTTACTATGTTCGTCCAATATAGCATATGCGATTCATGAAAAAACTGTACAGATACGGTAGGCAGATCCGTCTCATTTGCCCTACGCAGAACTCTTAGCAGTCAGTCGGCATGAGTCTTACATTTCGTAATTTTATAAACAGAACTATAACATTCCCCAACTCTAGACCTTACAGTGCTCTCGAATACAACCTATACAGTGAGTGGAGCAGTATCCCGGTATTTCCCCAGTGCCGCCCTCAGTCATCTCCAATGCATGCAGCAGTCATCCACACTCCAGTCATTCTAGTGTATCAGCTAGTCCTCCTCATGTTCCTGCAAGGAATTTAGATAGTCTGATAAAAAGCCCCACATGTCCTTCGGCTTCGATTTTACAGGTAAGTCTTCCTCGTAAGTTTGTAGTTTATCCCGGCAGATGGACATGTCATGCAGCCACACTTTTGTAGTCGGTACTCTACGGCTGTGCCAGCATTGCGCCACCTGTCTTTTTGCTAGCAGTAGTGCGATTGCACAGAACTTGCGTTTCAGTGCTCTGAATTGAGGTACAATACCCAGCAGGCAGATCTGTGGTGTGCACCGCACCTCCTCTCCCAATATGGCCGATAGTGCGGCTGTGACCTCCACCCAGTAATCCGCTACCCTCGCACACTGCCATGCCAGATGTACAAAGTCCGCACCCTCACTACCACAGCGCTTACATTTGTCGTCCTCTTGTAGCCCATATTTACGCATTTTCACCGGTGTGTAGTAGGCTTGGTGGAGGATCTTAAAATGTATAATTCTCAGATTCCCATTGGGTGTCAATATCTGTGTCAGTGCGCATGTGCTGTACCATTCTTCATCTGTCAGGGGAGTATCAAACTGCGCATCCCATCTCTCCTTAGCTTTCAGTGTGTGGCCTGCTATTTCCGTTTGCGCAGCATTATACAATCTGGACACCAAGTGAGATAGATCCCTAGTAGTGATCAGCATCTGTAAGGGCGCTAGAGTTTCCGGTTCCGCTGGGAACGATGGGTAGTGTTCCCTCAACGCCCTTTTCAACCTGTAGTACGTGAATCGGAACATAGGAGATTGGTTCCGGATATAATGCAAGTTGTCGATGTCTATAAATGTGCCTCCCTGATACACGTCACCCATCCTGTCGATTCCAGCTCTTGTCAGCAGAGACATCCCCACTTTTTCGTTAGTGACTGACAAAGCCTGATGGTGCTGCAATGGCATGTCCGGTGCATACAATGGGGTTTTGTGAGCCAGTTGTCCTAGTTTGTTCCAAGCTTTGATCGTGGTGTCTACAGTGTTGATGTCCTGTTTGTGGAGTGGAGGTCTGGTGTGTGATAATATCGCCGACAGGGGAACGGGATGGGCATCCCCTTCCTCAATGGCCACGTGAGTAATATAGGGGACCTCATGGTACCAATATGCTGCGTACTGTGCCTGGGCACAAAGGTAATATAGGAGAAAGTCTGGGACCCCGAACCCACCTTTCGATATCGGGAGCGTCAGTGTTTGCAGGTCAATACGAGCCTGTTTACCCGCCCATATCAAGGTTAGTACTAGTGACTTTATGCGTTGAAAGACCTCTCTCGTAGGCGTAATGGGTATGTTGTTAAAGAGATATAATATCTTGGGCAAGATGTTCATTTTAACTATCGCTATACGATCAGCTATTGATAATGGTAAGTGTATCCAACGACGGACCTTATCGTCCAGTTTGGAGAGTACCACCCCATAGTTTGCTCGCATGACTTCGTCTGGATTCCTGTGGAACATGACCCCTAGGTATCGAATCGGGTCCTGCTGCCACTCTAGTGGATAATCCATTGCAAAGGGGGTAGTGGCATCGGTGAGAGGTATGAGTGAGGATTTGGACCAGTTTATTGCTAAACCCGAGTGACCCCCAAACCGGATGTACTCTCTAAGCAGCGGGTTCAGATGTGTCTCTGGATCGCGAACATATAATATCATATCGTCTGCGTAGAGTGATATGTGCAGTGGCCTAGACACAAATTGCAGTGCCGACTCCTTGTAATTTTGACGTACTATGCATGCTAGTGGTTCTAACGCCAGCGCGAAGAGCAGGGGTGACAGGGGGCAACCCTGCCTTGTGCCCCGCCCAATGTCAAATGGAGCAGAAACATAACCATTGATTCGGACTCTTGCACATGGTTTAGTATACAGCAAGGAAATCCACTGGACAAACCTTTTAGGGAACCCCATCCTATTGAGGACAGTCAGCATGTAACGCCACTCGATCGAATCGAATGCTTTCGCGGCGTCGAGCATGACAGCTACCGCCTTAACCGAGGGCTTCAGATAGTGTGCCAGCGCAAACAGGGTTCTGGTATTATGCGAGGTGGATCTAGTGGGCACGAACCCCGCCTGATCCGGGAGTACTAGTCGAGTCATCAGTGGGGACAGCCTAACGGCCAGTAACTTTGCGAGTATTTTCGAATCTACGTTTATTAGGGAAAGGGGTCTATAGGAGTCGCAATTTTCCGGATCTTTGGATGGTTTAAGGAGTGCTATGATCATTGCCTCCCGCAGAGTGGGGGGGAGTAATGATCCCTCAAAGGAATTACCATACATGTCCACCAAATAGGGGGCGATGATATCCACACATTTTTTATAAAATTCGGACGTGTACCCGTCAGGGCCTGGGGCCTTTCCATTGGGGAGCGAGGCGATCACCTCAGTGACCTCCTCGACCGTGATCGGTCGAGCCAGATATTCCCTATGGGCATCCGACAGCCAGCCAATCGCCACCTCATGTAAGTAGTCATATGTTTCCTCAGTAGTAGCTGTTGGTTGGGATTGGTATAGTGTGCTGTAGGAGTCTACAAAACATTTGACTATGTCTGCTGGATGTGTTTGTAAAATCCCCTCCCCTGACTTGAGTAAAATACTACTTTGATCCGGAACTAAAGGAACTAAAATATCTAGAATATGAAAGAACATTCCCTCTGCCAATCGACATTCTGTCATTACGACAGTACGCTTGTGTAATCTATACAGACGGACATGCTCAACCCTCCGTTTGGGGAGAACAAGCATACAACCCCACATGTGAGATTACAAAAGAAGTGTGGCGCGGAGGTATACTAAGACCTCTAGTAACAAAGGCACACTCAGTAGAAACTAATTCAGAACAACAGACTGAAATAATAGCATTGAAAATGGCGCTAGATAATGCAGATCGCGAATTCCCGACACTTATAGTGTCCGATTCATATTACTGCGTCAAATCATATAACAGCGATTTGCAGAAATGGATTCAAAACGGTTACAAAGATGACACAGGTGCAACAATAAAGCAAAAACTGCTTTGGGAACAAATAGTTCTGTTAAAAAGAGAACTACCAAAGACTCACGTGACACACTCACTGAGTCATCAGCGTGATGGCGTTCACGTTGCAGGGAATTCATTGGCTGAGAAAGCCACAACGGTAGCAACTGAATCGGCTTCCGTAGCTAGAAAAAAGCGTGCAGTAAAATACATTGACGGTGAAACAATGCTGGCGGTGAAAACGTCATCAAAAGGCGACTGCTCAGCGTTACCGATCAGTTACCCACTCAAATATACATACATAATCGATGCAAACTCCGTTCCTTTTGCTCGAATCCCTGGAGTGGGGGATAGAGTAATTCCAAACATGGACAGGAGAGGCTTGTTAATAGCAGACGCACATATGGGCGAGGGTCTCAGACACCTCAAATTAAAAGATTCTCTGGAAGAATTACAATCAGTGTACTGGTGGCCAGGCATGGGCCTGCATCATACCATTTTTGTAAAAAACTGCCCAAACTGTAACAGAAATCGCAGTGGTGAAAGAAACGGTATATTATCTTGGCGTTTCACACCAGAAAGGATCAACAATAAAAAATAATCCCAATATGAAAAATGCGTCGTATTAACATACAGAGACTAGTTTTCACTTATAATGTAGACACCAACTTTCGGCTGACGCCAGAACTGTTATATCAAGATTTGCAAGTCTATAATGGCATATACGCTAGAAGCATGCTACGTACTGACCAATATCTTTCCATTGCCTCTCGGGTTTGTGGGGAGTGCTTGGCCAGAATGAGCATTGCATTTGCGGGAATCTTCTCACTTCCTTCCTGAGGGATACAGGATGGTGTAAAGAAAAAACCAAAGGCAGAAAGCGATCTATAACAGCAAAGGTATTAGGTTCGGGAGCTGGGTGGGTCAAACATCTAATAAGTGTCCAACGTAGTCTAAACAACCTGCCAAGAAATTCTCTGAAGGGATTCAGTCCGTACGAATTATTGTTTGGGACTAGGATGTTAGTCTTAGATCTTGACAGTCAGACTTCAGTGGTGAAAGAAAAAAGCTTTGATAGCAAAGATCGTTTGGCTATTTTGCAGGACTTAATCGAAACAAGAAAAGACCTGAGTAACATAAAGTTGAAACAACAGCCAACAACCACTGAAGAAACACCACCTGTCCCAGCAAGACCTGTCTGGATTCCAAAAATCGGGGATCTAGTCAGAGAAAAGATCGCGGTAAAGAAGGAATTTGGGCCTTCTTACAGAAAAGCAGTTCCTGTCTTGTCCATCAACGGGACAAGATCAGTTGTACTACCGCCGCTTGCTGGTAAAAAGGAGAACCGAGTTGTATCCATCGACCTGGTAAAACCACAATCATGTGGCCGATAACAAACAGTAGGCCAAGTGGACTCCCGATAAGTAGTAGAACACCGAGGTTTGCTACAAGTACAGAGGTGCTAACTAAAAGGCTAATCACATTCGAAACGCCTACAGAACAACAACAAGGACTATGCAACAATGCAATGGAACTCACACCTCTGAAAACCCAAATAAAAACGTTTAGTAGAGACACACCAACCTACAATGAAGTAACAAATGAATATGCAAGAAACAGTAATCCTGAAACAATTGGAACAATTGATAGAACAGCATCCGGCTACTTCATAAACTTCAATGATTCCTCTGAAGACCTCAGTGAATCAAAGACACAGCCATCAACAAAAACCCTTAAAGACAAAGCTATGGAAATTTTGAAACAACTGAAAGAAACCTATCTGATTTCTCCATGGATTGAATTTTGGGTGTCCTTTGGTGTATTTATCGTCTTACTTTGGCTCATCATGGTACTATGCTTGGGACGCTTCATTGAGGGAAAATATGCAAAAATGGACACAGCAAGCCAGAAAATCAACTTGATCCTCAAGCCACACACGTCTTCACACGTCGAGAAAAGAGAACTTTCTTCAGTCAACTTCACAGCCAATCCTATACCGGGTGGGGTAGCATGGGACAATACTGACTATGAAATTTATGGTCCGGTTGAAATCCTCAAATATCCACACCAAATCAAGATCTCGTTGAGTGACTTTGTAAAACCAAACTCATTTGCTGATGATTGGGACTTTGAAAGTATTAATGACATGATGTCTGACCTAGTGATGTCTGCTAAATTTACCAAACATGATTATTTGCAGGGTTCGTCTAATTATGATAATATGTACTACTACAACCACTATGGTAACCATTTTCTACATAAATCTGCACAACCTAGAAATGTTTTAAATTATAATCAATGGGAACATTGTGCAACCCCTCCAAAAGGAAGCTCAAGAACCTTTTATGACAAATATTCATATTTTTCAGGGTTCAATACAAGTAAAGCTGAAACATTTTATTTTAAATTGTCAAATAAGACAGGAACAAAAACCATGCTTACAAACACAAAATTGATATATTCGGACTCATTTTTTGAACAAATGAATACATTTGGTTTTGATTATTGGGACAAAAATGTGGAAGTGAAAAGTGTTTGGGGTACAAGAGAATGGCAAGTTCAGGGTGTAGAATCATTGTTTAGAGCCTGCATGATCCCAGAACAAATTATATTCTTGAATGACACTATTCAACAAACTACCTGTCTTGGATTAGCCAAAATCAAAGACTTAAATAAACCGTCTATTCCAAAACCAACAATGAACAGCAATAGCTCTGCAGATGAAGAGATAGACGTAAACTATGTATTAAACCAAAACAGAACAAATCCTGATTGGAAACAATGGTTAATCTGGCCCACAGATACTAATAACTGTCAAGACAGATTCCTGAACAAAACACAGGGGTTCACATTGACCAGGCCAGACCCTAGATATTCCCAAAGACAACACCCAGGGATAATCACCACCTACAGTGTGGGCAAACTCTGCCTTCAATGGCTACAAACTTCCACACTGACAGAAATTAAGCAACACCTAACTTCACTTACTGATGGTGCTGACTTGCGTGATTTCATTATGGGACCGCGCAAACAGCGTCAAAAACGCTTCATAGCAGCCTCTATATATGCAGCTTACAACGAGGCCTGGAAGATAACTCAAATTGAGACAGCAGAAAGTATACGGGAAATTGACCGTATTAATTTGGAAAAATCGCTTTCTGTAGTGGACAATGGGTTAATGACTCTGTCCTCCAGAATTTTTTCATTGGACAGCATTGTGTCTTCAGCAATCGACATAATATCGCAAGACTTACTGTTGTTACAACACGGCCAGTCGCAATTGCGTTCTATTGTACAGCTTGGATGGACGTTACAAAATCTGCGTTCAGGCTATGTGCCTTGGCGTTTAATCAACACAACGTCACTATTCAATATCTTTAACCTTACTGATAAACAAATCAGTATGGCACAAAAGGGTGCTGATTATACAATCCTGAGCATTGAGAAACTCGAGAGATTACCATTGACAATGTCAGAACGACCTGTCATTGAATGGATAATACATGGGATAATTAATATTCCGATATCTGCTTTCAGGTTTCAATACTGCCAAAAATATATACAGGCTGGCATGTACGAAAAATTAGGAAAAGGGTACATTAAGTCAACATGGAACTTGCCCTATTCACATGCATGTGTCAGTAATAAAGGACAGAAAGTGCTCTTAGTGGCAATAATTGTGCAATGTCACTAAGCGGTACACTTCTGTGTAATGGAATTAGTTTGCATGGAGCCTGTGAAGGGAACTCAAATAACCTTTCATGTCACCAGCTAGGCATACCTGCATCACATCACAGATAGAACCATTCTTTAAAAGACTCTATAGAGGAGGAGCCTAGCCTGCAACCATGATGGCCGCCTGATCCCTCGGCTCCGCCGACCCTTTCGCTTTCCCCCCGAAGGGCTGTTGATCCTGCCAATTATCCTGTACCCACGTTGATGCTGCGGACTCGGGAAACTATCCTGCCTCCAACGGTGCACTCCCCGGCGTCCTTCCTGCAGCGGATGCAACGAAACGTCCTTGTCCCGTTCTGAGCATGATGGCGGTGTCCGGGTCTTTGTTATGCGAGGGCGACCGACCCTGAGTACAACGACCGCGCCTGCTCACGACGGCGGCGGTCGGCTGGCGGAGAGCGGCCACAGTACTTCTCTTTCGTCGCAACGTTCCATCCCGCCCAGCCCGCCTCAACGCTTGCAACGCTGTTACAGCGGCCAGTGCTACATTGTATCTTTCCCCAGCCGGTCGACGGCTTTTGATGCCTCTTTGTACTCCGGCAATGCTGTGGGTGCCATCTTGGATCGAGTGCTCGATGTTTGCAATTACCGACACTGGGCTACACTACTGATGTTTGTGTCGACTGGCGCGGCACCGCAACTGAGTGCGGTGTAACAACATAGTGTGTGTCCCCTGGGCTCCCATTGTAGCTTGATCGACAGAGTGCTGTGGGGCGGTACACGATGGCTGTCTTTGATCGGTGTGGGGGTCAAGCCTGTGTCTGTGAGCCCCGAGTGTGGGAAGCTGCTGCGTCTCTCTCTCCTGTGGCATCTCTGACGCTTGACGATGTGCTGAGCGCTCTGGGTTCTCTGCGAGCTGCCCTGTCTATCAATGCCCGGGACCTGGGGGACCGACTTGATGCCATTCTGCCAGCGGAGCCCCTGCTTTGCTGTGTGGGTTTTCGCATGCGGCGCACTTCGCCACACCCTGTGCTCGGCTGCCGAGATGTGCCTGCCCAGATCTACGTGGAGGCGTTAGATGGCCCAGCTGTAATATTGCCTGTCGTGGTTGCGCCGAGGAGTGCACTGACTGGGCTGGTGCATTGGCTGGGGGATGGTTTTTGGACGCGATGCTGGACGACCCCTTTGTGTACTACTGGCACGTTTCTCTGCCCTATCCTGGCTTGGATACTCTTGTTTTGGCTGATCGCTCTTCGAAGGATGCTGTTGTGTGCCTCCCTGCTTTGTACAGCAGACGACCACGGGACATTGAGGTGGACAGACCTTGGTGGACAGAACTCGTTCTTGTGGTTGTCGTTTCGTCTGCTGCTTCCATCCACGATGGCTACGCCGCGATGGTGCCTCGTCGTCGTGCTCGATCGGAGGGGACAAGGTTGACAATGGTTTTTTCCCTTTTTTGCCTCCTGCTGCCTGTTTTGAATGGATAATGTTTGCTGGACTGGGGAGTTGAACGTTGGATTTCGCTTTGGGTCCCGGAGCCGGGGGGGGGGGGGGGTTGGCTGGGTTTACCTGTATTTCGGGTTTTGTCTACAACTGTCTTTCCTTTTTCCTTTTCTTGTCTCTATATTTCAGGTACTCTTCTGGGCGACAGGCACGCTGCTGGGGGGGGGGTGGCCGTAGCCTCTGCATGCGTGTAGGGTGGGGGGTTAGAATTCTCTCTCTTTGTTTCGGTTCTATGGGCCTTTTTTTTTTCCTTTCTATATTCTTATTTCTGTCTTCTTCGGGTAGTGGGTGGGATCGATGCGGGGCGGGTGTTGACATGCGATTGATGTGCTGTGGGACTGTTCATCCTTTTGTGTTCATTGTATGTCGCCATTTTGATTTGTCTCACGGCTTGCTGGATCTCTGTTGGTGCGCCTCGCCCGCTTCTGTTTTTAGACGGATTGTATGGACTTCGATCCTCCTCCATTCCTGTTCCTATGTTATGTTCTATAAATTTAAAATGTAAACCTTCACTTATCCTATGCCTCGGTGTTACCCGTGTCCCTGGTGGACTGCTGAACACTTATACTTAGTCTTGCGTTGTTACCGAGTCGCCGTTTTGATCGCTGATATGACCTGTACGATGTTGTGGCCGGCCGGATGGTTGTGGGCCCGTATTTGTTTGCCAATATGACGAAATAAAGGTTTTTATAAAAAAAAAAAAAAAAAGACTCTATAACGGGAGTTGCATCCTAATTGTGGATCGCAGATGTTGTAGTCTACAGCCCGGGGTTCCTTATCTCATAAGTACGACTGCGAAGGTCATGTGCTGTGGACGCTTATTGTTCCCCAGCTCCTTTCCAGACAGGGAGGCAAGGACATGGCCTAACTTGAAAATTACTTCTATTCGAGTAGATACTTTAAGCAGAATGAAAACGGTGCTTCTTCAGACGCCGACCAGGCTCACGTCATCAAAAGAAACATATGATCTCCTAGTCGCAAGGACGACTGCAGAGATTCACTCATTGTTATCAACTAATTCCCCCATACATTTCGCAGAAATCCTGAATGAAATCTTAAATATTTCTGATACCAGTGGAGTCTCAAATGTATTTAAGACATTGTTTTCAGGGGCATTAACACCATTCAAAGCCATACTGGGTATTTTTCCAGACCTCGTCCATTCGATTTTTGGAGGAGTTCCCCTCATTTTGGGACTAATTGCAGGAATCCTATTCTTGGTCCTTATATTTCGTTATGGCAAACCATGTCACAGACAAAACACCTGCGACAAGGGAAGAAACAATCCGAGCCATTGGATACCGGGACCGGATATCAAAAATCCTGGGACTAACCCGGCTTAGAGACCTGAACATGACTTGGTTTCTTTCATTTCGACCGATATGGCAAAGATGTGTTTTACCTGTATTAAGGTGCATGCTGTGCGGAGAAGAATGCGTGTTGGACACCTGTCTGACGCTACAATCGGATGCGCCAATGGATGCAGAAACATTATTGGGTCCGGTAACGGCTCATGCATTGTGCTGCCCTCAACGGCTGCCAATCCTGATGACGGCATTCGTGGAAACTTCACCACTACGATTGAGGGGTAGTGAAGTTCAAGATGAAAGCAGCATCGATCGGGTACGACCTTCTGTCAGCAATACTAATCAAAACGTCAATGGAGACAATCATGCACATGAATGCATGGTTACATCTTATTCCGAGTTAGTGGAACTCTCACAGGAAGCTGTTGACAGCTTTTTCGGCAGTCTCAATGATATGATGTTCTCACCAGAGCAGAAATAACGACTCTTGAGCAAGCTAGCACACGGCGTTCCCGACACCTTGAATTTGGCCTTCAACTTTAATAATAAAGTAGCAAGAACAATTTTTCCTCCAGTTCACGGACAGCAATTTTTTTAGCAGCCCCAAAATATTTTTATAATTTTTTCGGGACACTTATCTTCTGCTTAAAGTAAGAACTATTCTTAGAGAACTCATTTCTATTTTTAGAAACTTCATAGACATTAGCTGCCCGCTGGTATGTTCATAAATATTTTTGAACTGTGATGAAGTGGTCTCGAACTTTTCTTCTGTATTAAGAGCCATTTCATGTGTAATTCTCATATTCAATTACTAATAATGTATACATATGCGTGATTATTTTTAGCATTATTCTACTGCTTGAGTGCATATAGTACATGTGACTATTTTTTTTCCCGTATGTTACATAATTTCAAAATGCATTATGTGTATTTTGGGGTGGTAAGGTATACACGATACTCTACAGTATGTTTTACTATGCCTAGATTCGTAAATATGGCCATAGTTAGCGTGGAGTGGGTGTGATGTATTCCTATAGGTTCTGTATCGATCCCCCTATTCCTGACCCTATTCTGGTTCACAAATTAACTAGCAGCCATCCCATGATGCAGAAACCGTTATCTGATTAAGCCAGACCACGGCACAGGAGCGCGTTATCTGATTAGGTCATAACGCTTTCCATCTAATTAGGCAAGCAATATTCCTCCAGCCCCTGATAAGGCATACGGAGTTCTCAAAACAAATCAAACCTATGACAACCTGGGAAAATCCCTGCGGCCATTGTTTTGATTTCTCAAAGAACTTCAGTAAAAGAATGTGCTAACGACCAGCTCGTATGACATCCTTATTGACGTATCTATGTCCATCCTTACGTCAATCTCGGCACCTTACAGGTATAAATATTACCGACATTGCCTTAAGCAAACACACGCGGTGGTGACGAGATCGGAGCAGCGAGACTTGCCGAAGCCCAGCAGAGAGCGAAGCCCACTGGCGCTGCCCCGCCTTCCTGACGCGCTGAGAACGAGACGCTGCCTTTCTCCTGCCGAGAAATCCAGCTCCGGCGCTTCCGAGCAGCCCTTGCAGGCAGCTTGGAATATCGAGACCACAGACGAGAGATACCATCCCTCAACCATCCTAGATCTCAGGTACAGAACTGAATAACCCCTTGCAGAGAATTCTTGAGTCAGTCACTTGGCAAAACAAACTTAACTCAAACTGCTACTTTCTACTCCAGCCCACGTATTAGGCTTAGGTCAGGTACACCGGGGTAGGCGTGGTTAGAAGCACCAGTTGAGTACGATTAGTCGAATGTATATGTGTATGTATATATTTTATCCATTTTAAATAGCATATGGCTTAGAAACCATATCAATGCTTTTACAGTATTATTTCATAATTCTGCTTTTATTGTATGCACTCTACTTAGCCATAAGTATTGCGATAATATCGATCCATTTCTCTTGTACGAGAAAAGAGACTGATCAATAAACAACATCTTTTATTGAACACGCCCGTCTCTTCCTTTTCTCTACAAACTGGTGAAACTAAGAATGCACGTACTGACTGAGTAAAATAAGTTGTCTTTTGTTTTCACACGACTCTAGAGATACACTCTTGATTAGGGGAGAGCAAAGTTGTCATGTTCTATGGTTGTCAGAAACTAAATCCCTTCTTGTCTATCCAGGGAGGTTCAACTCCTCCTTGCCTATTCGAGAAAGTTTCTAGTGAACTCTGAGCTAGCTGGCAAACCCAAAACTTTAAGTCTAATATCGACAGTAGAAGACCTAGTTAACGTCTGGTCTAGGTCTATACTATTGGAGGTATTATTCCAATGCGCAGAGCCTATTGGGATAATAGGAACTACACTACAACTTTTCTAGCTGAGACAAAACCAATACATGAAACTGCAGCGGGCTTGTGTAATACATCAATAGGGGGAGAAGGAGCAAGTCACCAAGATTAGGTCCCTGAAAAGTGAGGGACAGAAGTGCACTGTGACTTATACAAGTACAGTTCAATTAAAATCCTAGTGTCGTCTGAGGAGACCTGTCTGTGGTACTTATGCAGTTTACTGGTTTGGGGTCCACCAGTTATCAGCAGTCAGTACTTATTGCTAAAGGAACTATGAATGTAGAGATGCAATGGGGCAGTCCGTTTGGTCAGATGTAGACCATGGTGATAAGAATTCATGAACGCCATGTATGTCAGGAAGGGTCTGCGTTTGAGTCATCAGCCTGTGGAGCCTCTTTCAATGGTGACTTCGATTTCTCTCTCTTTGCTCAATGCATCAGTTAAGCAGTGCAAACTTTCTTTGTCTGATTGTCTCTTTTTTTCATCTGTCGTTGTCTCCATCTTCTTCAGATGCTTTGCAGCGCTCCTTGGGCAAGTGAGGGTGCAGACTGCGTCTGCTGAGGGTAAAGGGTGAGATTTCCATGGAGGTCCCTTCCATAGAGTCCCAAAATATTTTGGAGTCCTCTGAATCCATGTATTCCGATATCTTCCTTGTATGGTAATGACCATTGAAGTGAGTTTTAAGAGACCGTGTTTAATGTCCCCTTATTTGAAGTGTGTGCGGGGTGTAAGGAAGCATCTCCTGAAAGCTTTAGTTTGCAAAGAGTAGTTGACAGAGGCACGATGGGATAACCATTCAACATAAATGAACAGATGTTAAGACAAAGTTTGTTTGTAGGTAGCACACGTGTGGGAAACCGATGAAGATCGGCCAGGGTGGGTTAAAATTGGATACGATGCTTGGTTGTATGTATTCTGTAGGTCCACTGGAATTTCAGAATTTTTGCAAGGTAATTTTCCAGCAGCTTGCATATCATGTCCTTCAGTAATGCAAACCTATCATCCCCATTGGATTTACTTGGGAATGTCGTGAAATATGATATTGTCTCAATTTGAACGGTCTTCCAGCTCTAGGGTCTTGAGCTTCATCACTCATAAGTCTGGTCTCCAGTCCGGTCATTGATTTTTGTCGCCATTTCAGCTATTGTTTCTTTTCGTGGTATCGAGACTGGAATAGAGGCATGAAAGGCCTGACCGCATGGACTTTTCATCGTAGTGAAGAACTATTTTTACCTGTATTTTGTTAACTGCATTTGCACTTCATATGAGGTGGGTGGAGGGGGTTCATTTTCAGTTTCATACGGCGCCTGCTGCCATTTTGGGCCAGTCTGCGATCTAGTGCCTGAGCTTGCTTTCAAAGCCGGCACTCAATATAAAGCAGGCCGGTGCACAGTCGCTCAGCTTGCGTGCGCTGAAAGCAAGCACATCTGCTCCCGTCCGGGCTCAGTGCCAGCCACACTGCCTGTTTGGCTACTCATGGTTATTGGATCACCGGCATGTGGCTGAGCTACTCTCCCTGAGACCAGAGCCATCTTGTCCTGGTAGGCCCAGCTCCCTGGGCTTTCACTTATAATTCTGTTTGCAATTTACCTGCAAGCCTTTAACTCGAGTATATCCAGAGAAGTGGCTATAATTTACAGCCTCTGTATCATTTATGTAACCTGAGAGACAACCCTGCAACCTATGGGGAGGCCCGGCTGTGTAAGGTGCAAGCCTTTAACTCCATGGCATCCTGAAGCATAGCTGTCCTCTCCCTGGCACCTTCGGTATCCTCTAAGTAACCTGAGAGACATCCCTTTTTTTAGGTCTCGCCTGAGCCAGTGCATGCGCTGCACTGGCGAGACTTTTAGTAAGGGCTTCAGAAAATGCTACCACTGTGGCCTAGAGCTTGTGGTTACGCGCGCGGGCGCGCGCTTACGAGCAGAGGTGCCATCTGGCATTCCTCGTCATGCTCATTAAGCGCATCGCTCGCAGCGCGCGATCACTTTCACTTTCGCTACATGTCTTTGAGGGTTTCTTTTGTCTGTAAAAGCAAAATCCCAGAAGAGTAAGGACACGTTTCGAAAAACCGCAGTGACTCACACGAGCGTGGACAATGTTGACATGTATTAACAGTGCGTGTCAGACCTATTGAAACGCAGCATAGATTATGCTCTCACACACTCAATCGATTGCGGCTTAAATAAGCAGGCTTCAGAGGGCAATAATCATGGCGATGGAGGTTGCGCACCCACCCGTTCTGTGGTTGGCTGTGCACTCGGTGTGGTTATCAGTCCACCTAAAGTGCGGATGATTGCTCTTGTGATATGGTTGGCTCTACATCTCCCATGTGGGTTGCTGTGCATCTGTGGTGCTCTTAAATGGTAACTTTA